>NW_024962280.1:4671964-4885980 GCF_019238085.1 Lagopus leucura | reverse complement strand
CAGAGCACACCAGAGCTTGGTGTTAGCAGAGCACACCAGAGCTTGGTATACCCTGCTCAAGCAATCAGGTGGGAATGGAGGGCTCTGAAAGGAGGTGTTCTTTCAGCATCCCTTGCAGGTGAAAACGTTATAAAATTAGTAACAGAGTTCATTACCTCATTGCATTTGTGAGCAACCCTTGATTCACACTGTGGTTAATCACGGGAGAAAAATAAATTGGATTTTGTTAACTATCTTTAACACAGTTATAATACCAACAATAATACTATGTTTAATGGAAGATCACCTAAGGCAAACTTCTGTATCAGATTCAAAAGAAAGATGCCCCTTTGATTTTCCTATTTCAGGCATTACGAATTCAAGGTTAAAAAAGCTGAAATAAGTTATTACGTTTTCTTTGCAGAGAACACTGAAAACACAGATAATGGAATGAACTCAGATTTGTCTATGAATTGTTCTGCTATCTGGCTAACATATAACAACACTTCCAAAGCACACAAAAATCTTGTTATAGAGCTAGATCAATACCTAGCTTTTTAATATGATGAATTAAAAAGAAAAAAAAAAAAAAAGGCAACAAACTTCCTTGTGGCACCAACACAGCAAATGTTCATCTTACTGGATCTGATCCTGGTCTCAATTCCATCAGTGCAATCGAGATCAACTTCCAACCCATTATAAAAACCACAGAGGTACAAATATAATTTGTTAATCATAAACCCAGTATCTCTAACTCAAGTTCAAAAGTGCTCTTGAATGGCGTTACCATGCTTACAGAGCTGTGGAGTGCACACTACATTTGGAGTGCAATATTGGCATCATAGGGATCCATCAACTTGAGAGTCCATTTCCTGTGATGGAGCATTCTGTACATCTGTGACTTTACTTGTATTTCTTCCAAAATGAATTTCATGCTTAACTTGTTTTTCTTAATTAAACTTCCTTTAGTGGTTTCTAATATGTGCATTATTAAAACTCATTAGTCCCATTCATGCCTGCCTGTCATTTTTAGCTTCACATTCATGTATTGAAGTGCTCTGTTGCTTTATATAGGAAGCAAATTAAATAATAAATATGAGAACTTGAACGTTTTATGAGTGTCAGTATGAGAAAGTGGCTGCAAGGCCCATAAGGTTTCACACAAAAAAAGCATTACAGCTAAAGCTAACATGCTGACACATCTCTGATCTATAAAGTCTGCAGTAATGGTAGCAGTAAAGTGTTGTGCCATAGATGGGGAATTTTTCTCTCACGCGAAATAGAAATAAGATAGAGCACAGACTATATTTACCGTTGTAAAAAAATTTCAAATAAAATTTCCCAAAAGCTTAGAATATAACACTATTAAATGTCTGCAAAGATTTACTCTTTCCATCTCACTTCACATGTAGCTCCTATTATTCAGCTCCTTGTCCCGGTATCATTCTCTACTACTCTCTGCCAAAAAGACACTCCTTTAAGTTATGGCACCCAGCCTCAGATCTGCCTGTGGCCACGTCCCAGTCACAGTGACCATGACTCCAGTGACAGAAGAGCTTCCTCACCCAGCAGTGACTATTTCAGGGGCTCAGTCTCCAATGGAAGAACCAATCCGGAGAAACAAAGCTCCACCCCACACCACCTATTTTTCACAGGCCTGAAATTGTTTTACTGTGTTTTACAGCAGTGCTCCTCTAAAAGTAGTTGTTCTCTCCTCCTGAATATTTCTAATGCTTCGTGCCTATCCAACACTTCACCATCTACAAGTGAGTTTTTTTTTGGAAACTGGTGAACGGGATTGGGAAGGGGATAGTTAAAGAAATATCTGCATGTCAGGTATTGCAGTGGAAAGTTTCAGAGAGATGGAATTAAACACGAGTACAAGATACAACATAAATGTATTCCCCCTCATTAAATTCCCAGAACCAGTTCAACAAGTGAGTTAATGGCATCTCTAGGCAGGTTGTGATTGAGCAGATTTAGAAAATATATTTTACATTGCCATTTAAGTTCTCTGCTTGGTTAAAAGGATATGAGTCACTTGAAATATAATATTTTAAAGTGTCCTTGATCATTTTTATGATTTTACATGCACGTGTTGCTAATTTCAAAGCATTAGATTCTCCTTTATAATGGTGCAGAAGACCTAACCAAGCATCAATGGAAAGAAGCAGACTACCCAAAGGCAGCACTAAAACTGATTATGCAGAAAATGTTACAAGAACAAAATACAGGAATTCAACAAATGGGGGTAAGGGAGCTCCAACTGCTCTTCGTTTAATGGCCTCATCTATAATTTGCCTATAGCAGTGAGGAAAAAAAAAATCACATCGAGGTATGCAGTGCAGATCTGTACATGGCTGGAATACCAGAAGGATATGTACAGCTGACCCAGGGTGTCTCCTGACCACCTCTCTTCTTTTAAAGAACAAAGTGGGGTCTTAGAGTGGGTGCATGGGAAACCTCATCTGTGGTAATAAGTCGGTAGCTAGGCACTTGTTCTCCTTGGGTAACAAACAGCACATCATTAACTATTCATAATTACGAGAATGAAGTTGGTTGGAAAAAGGCGGGGTCTCCAGAGGGGGGTGAAAACATGCAGCTGAGTCACCAAGAACTCAACATGATGTCCCCTTGTAATTGTGAGAATTCAGTAGTCGTCCAGGGAACGCTAAGTCATCAGTTGTCATTAAAACAAAAGGATGTGTTTCAACATCCACACTGAACCAATATATAACTTGTTGAAGTTCGCACATCAACCCCTTTTTCACATCCCCGATCTCCCCCACCACTCCCACACAAAGTCCTCTGCAACAAGCAGCTTGCGAGGAGCCATCTCTCTCTGCATGCACATTCCTTCCTGATGCAGAGCTCAGAAGCAGGGCTGCTGTAATGGAAATGTGCTTTTATAACAGCATTTATTCAGCAGTCAGGATCTATTTTTGTCACTCCCCATTATATTTATCGTGGATGGATCTCTGGGACTAACAAGAAATTACATTGTTTACTGGATCAGATTGATTACTGCCCATCTTTTATTAAAAGAAATACCCAAAGGTTTCTACTGAATCTCTGGCAAAATACTGTCTTTTCACTATTTGCTTTCAAAGAATGTCTGTCTCTTTTTGCTCTTCTTTTTCACTATTTAATTTTTAAACAGTTTCCTTTTCATGTGATTAAAAAAACATAATAAGTATGACAGCAAACAAATAATTCAGAGCTAGCCAAGGATCTGTAATACAGCTCCACGTCTCTATTAGAAAGGAATGTGTATTTGCTTTTAATAAAGAAAGGCACGCCAATCCATTACAAACTAAGACCATGTCTAAGCCTCTGCTTTCTCCTCTTTTCCCCAGACTCCATTTGAACAATTACAGTGGTTTGTGCTTGTGTATGTGCCAGTGGATATTAAACATGCAAACTGATGAAAAATAAAACTGCCACCATTACTGTGTTCAAATCTTCCATTCATCTGCAAATCAATTTATCAGCCTACAGCTCCATCCCAGTCTTTAAATAACCCTCCTCAGCAGCCTGCTCCACCTCCAGCCAAATAATCCCGAGCAAGCCCACTTTGTTAAGGGTGTTTCAGTACCAACAGCCAGGAGATCTCCTTACCCTAACATAGAGAAAGGGGTGAGATACCCAAAGCAGCAGCAAGACAACATCTCTGCTCGCTTCCACGCAGCGTACTGCCTTAAACAGCCTGCACACTCTCTGATGGCTTCGCTGCTACTTCACTTAATGACAAAACAGAGGTGTTCAGCCAAATCCTGCTTCCTCACACACTTAGCGTGATTATCCTCAGCCTCATTTTTCTCCCTGCAGCCCATATGTGGTTCATATCAAATACACAGAAGAAATGAGAACTGTTGTATGTGTTTAAGGACACCTCGACCACTTACTGCAAAACTGCTTTTTTGCTACCTTGCTACAATCTGTAGCTGTAGCCTAAGAAAACAGTTGTCTTATATTAGAAGTAACTAAGGAGTATCCTTCTTTCCCCATGCATCATACACCATAGGGAGAAGGAAAGAAAAGAGAAAAAAAAGTAAAAGAAAGAACCACTCAAGCAGTATTTCCAAACATGGCTACTTAGCTCTTGGCTCCCTGCAAATCTAATTTCAAAGATGCAAAAGTGGGCTGTGTGTTACAGCTGTAGAGCCCACACAAGTCTCAGTGCAGTCAATGGGAATCAGTATCTCTGAAAATCAGGGCCCTCAGTAATGAGCTCTATTTTTACATGCTCATTTGTATCACGCTTGGTCTTGCACTTGTCAGGTGCCTGGAATAGAGTGCATGCAATTTCATAAGTATCCTTTGCTTCAGATTAAGCCAGCCCAGGAAAAAAAAAAAAAAGAGAAAAGTTCCCAAAGCTCACAGTGCTGCTCCTTCAGCAAGCACAACGTCTAGATGCATCCAAAAATGCTCTAACAGTATGTAAATAAAAAAATAATAATTTAAAAAGCAACAACAACAAACAAGCAAACAAACTGATAAAAAGCAATGCAGGTATTCAAGGAGCCCAAAAAAGTTATTTGGAGCCTTATCACAAATACATGTTTTCAGACGTGAGTGATCTCTGGAACGCAGCGGTGCAACCCAGTCCCACTGAGGTTATGGACAATTGCAAATACTGCCACACTGGAAGTCAGCAGTAGAAAAGAAAATATTTCCTAGAACAATTTCTTACACTTCTGCTGGGAATAAAAACAAAATATCTGCTCTATTTCCAATGCACAGTGCTAAATGCATGCACTTCGGTATTTATACCATCCATAAGGGATATTTCCATTTTATACCAGTGGTCGTTAACACCACGGTTGTTAGAGCTCAACCAAAGTGGCCTTCCAGAAAGCAAAAGCAGTGTCAAACTGAGATGCTGTTCTTTAGAAAGGTCAGCACATTTATGGGAGAAAACGGCCTGTCCAGGCTGTGTCACCTGCAGCTGCAAGAACGCTCCGCCGTAACAAGGCTCTGTTTTCCTTTATTTAAACAATTATTTTAATGTAATTGATCTGGAACCATACGCATCCTTAAAATGATTTGAGATAATATCCTTTCTGCTGATTCCAAGGTAACTTTCTGGCTTTAATTATAAGTCAATTAATATTAAGTAATTTGACTGATTAATTTTAATTAAACCTGCTGAAAATTGATTTTCCTTCAGCAAGATGAGACGAGAGCAACCGTCAGGAAAAGGGGGGGGGGGAGGCAGAGGAGGGGGGGGTTGCTGTGGGGGTGGGGGGAGCAGCGCTCAGCCCCCGCACGGCGCAGCCCGGGGGAGGCAGTGCCCGCAGCCGGCCGGCACCGAGCGGCCGCAGGAAGCGGCGGAGCGCGGCCCTGGGGGCAGCGGGGAGGAAAAGTTCGCCGGGGCGGCCGCGTGGGGCAGATGTGCGCGTGCACATCTCCCCGCCGCCCCGCCCCTCCCCTCCCTCCTCCTCCTCCTCCTCCTCCTCCTCCTCCTCGCAGCCTCCCTCGAGGCTCCGCTCCCCGGGCGGCTGCAGCAACGCGCGGCTCCTCGGGCACGGCACGCGCACCTCGGGCTCAGCCCCGCACCTCCCTCAGGCTCAACCGGGCTCCCACATCCCGACCCCCATCCCGACCCCGGAACCCACCCCCAGCCCGGCCCGGGCTCGCCCCTCACGCCGACGGCATCAAAGTATTTACCAGTTCGCGGCCGCTTTTCTGCAATCTCCTCTGAAACTGTAATTCATCGGATTCGCCTCCTCCGGCTCTTTCCGAGCCGCCGGCAGCTGGAGGTTTCCCAATCGTGCCCCGGACGCTTCCGAATTATATCGATTTTGAGATATTTTTCTCCCCTTTCCTCGGATCGGGGCGAGGGGAGGGGGGGCTGGAAATCCCCATCCGGAATTCAGCCTCATCCGTGCCGAGCCACCTCCATTTAAATCCGACCATCAGGCAAGCAATAGAAATGATCAAACGCTACTTCTCTCCGTCTGCAGGCAGATAATCCTCCTAATCCAATAGATCTCCCCCGATCCGAAATTGCCCTCCAGACGAATCCCTTTCGCTCGATGTCCGGCGGGTGAGCGCGGAGCCGCGCGGTGCCGCGAGGATGTGCGCGTGTGTGCTGTGTGTGTGTGTGTGTGCTGTGTGCGCGTGTGGAAGTGGGGGTGAGCGTGGCTGCGGGGGGGCCGCTAATCTTTTTTGGCTCCTGGCTGCACGGCTCGCCGATACCGCCGAGAACCTTGCTTTTTTCCCCCTATTACACGTTTCCACTCCAAATTGCTGCTGGATGAAAAATGGTACAAAGATACCCCCAGCGGCAGCGCGGCGAACAGCCCCGGCCCCTCCGCACCGCCCCGGCCCCGCTCTGCCCCCTCCCTCCCCCCCCTCCCTCCCCCCGGGCACCCCCGGCCCCCACGGCACGAGAGGGGCTCGAGCCCCCCCGGGCTGCACGTGCACGGCCGTTGGAGCCCCTCGATATGAAACGGAGCGGCCGTGCACACCTGTGTGTGTGTGTGTGTGTGTGTGTGTGTGCGTATGCACACAGAGCGAGTTACAGCCGCGTGCAACGCTCTGATGTTTCACACGGGCATCACTGAGTAAGCAACCATCTCTTACTTACTCAGACCGTCAGCGTGCACAAAATATGGGGCTACTGATGTGATTTCTTTCTGCTGTTTCTATTATTTTTTTTTCATAATGTGGTTCTCACTGCTTAATTTTTATCTTTAATTGAGAATAATCAGTCTCCAGTGCTTCGTGTTTTCTAGGAGCACAGTAGACACTGAAAGTTGGCATGTGGGAGAGAGGAAGGCCAGATCAGAAGGAAAGCAGTCATCTGAATGCTGAAAGGTCTTTTCATGTTTAAGAACAGACACAACCACACACTAAAAGATTATAAGCATCCCCAGTAAAGCCCCTTGGAGAGAGCTCATTAACATCTCCTGTTGTTTTAGGAGAGAATCCCCTCCACGTTGTGTTAAAGCCCCTGTTTTGTTGTGTTGACAGCCACCTCGTTTCACAGCAGGCACTGGCCCAGCACAGCACACCCGCTCACACTCCCACACAGGTGGGATCCCACCGTGGGGTTTGGTGTCACAGCCCTCACCTGTGAGCGCATCCCAGCGGAGCGAAGGCCAATCCCAGCCACACGCAGCTATTTACGTCTCCGGGTCCCACTGAGGATCTATATCTAAGTGTCCATGGCAGGGATGACAGCACACAGCAGCAGCTCATCCTGTGACATTTCTGTGTACTGGAATCATTCTGTCTCGGGCACATTTTTCACCTGGTAAGTATCAATAATTATAATAGTTCATGATTAATTGTCAAAGTCCAGCATCCTTCAGCTCTCTGAAATTTAACTCTTCCACTGCAGCTGAAAGCGTAAGGCTCTCACACAGGGGGGAAAGGCACAGTCTTTGCTGATAGCGCAATCCTGTGCACATTGTTATGCTATTCTCAAGGGAACACTAGAGGAAAAAAAAGATTTCAAAACCAGATAGAAAATGTGCATATGAATATCAATCACTTGCCACCAGCCTCAGACAACCTACAGTCTACAAACTCTCAACAACGAGTGCAATACGAGGTGAGCTATTCTGCCATTCTCTATCTGTAACACAGCCTGGAGAAATTTTATCTTTGGCTTGGTTATTTTTTTGCACTGAAATGTTGACAGAAAGCAAGCACACCTTTGTTTCCACCTGATGAGCTGGTGGAATCCAGCTGTGTGCATTTTGCCTCCTGCTCCTTCAAGGAGGATACATGCATCTTCCCCATAGGCCACCATGGGAGCACCCATCGGGGTGCCCCAAGAATCCATAAATTTATTGTCCACTGTCACCTGCATGGAAAACTCCAACCACTAATTCCCCTACACAACTTTTTTGGAGGGAGATGATTTCCATCCCACTTACTACAATCCCACCTATAGCAGTCTGTCCTTCACCTGACCCAAACCCATCTTGGCTTGTGCAGAAATGACACCAAGTTGCTGTCGAGCACTAAGATTTTCTTTACTTCCCTCTCACAGCAGCTGCTGCATGGTACCAGCTCACACACAGCATTGCTTTTGTTCTGCCCCATCCCCGGTGCTGGGATTTATTTACACATACGTGCACATACAAATGTATATAAACACATACAATGTTTGGACTCATTGGAAAGAAGGGGGAGAAGGGTTTGTAGTCAATTAGAACGTTGCTAAATATAATTTGATGTGCTGCATGCTGAGAAAGTATAATTTTATTAAAATCTAAGGAATGCAAAACTGGTTTCAAGAATGACATTAGCTAATGTGTAGCTCAGCGGATGTGGTATCCGTGCATATTAAAATAATGGGAAGGGAAAGAGATAAATTAGCATGGACTGAGTATCCATGACAATTTCGAACACCAGTGTCCTGCAATACCCTGACATTTAATTCCATGCTCCATTTTTTGCTCTTTCCCTGAGTTTTAAGAACATGAAGCCCTCCATGCAATCCACATCTCAATACCCAAGTTTAAAAAAAGAACAAAACATACAATGAAAACCTAAAGAGAAGAAAGAAGACACCAACATGCAAACTAAGCTAAAGTACATATCTGAGGTATATAAAGTACACATCTGAAGTACTGCTGCGCTGAATTTTTCTCTCTGACATGTTTCACAACCTATTGAAATATATAATTTTGAATAGTATTACTTTTTCAAATACAGATTTGTTCAGACTATAGAAAAGAATATTAACCTTTTTAATAGGTAGAAAAGGTGGGATTGTTTGCATAGATAAGATCCTAATTATTCACTAATATGCTTTTCTGAAGACAGCTCATTAAATTGTTTCTTGCAAGTAACATCGTTGAATATTTTCTTTGATTTCCTGAAACTTAAATAAGTTTATTTATGTTGCCTATTTATATTCTCTGGACTGCTCCCAACTGTCAAATCTTTAATAAAACTATACTACCTGTCTACAGTCTGCTTTAGTTAGCCACGAGTGCTTTGTTATTGCTGTCCTTTTGGTTTAACCTTGTCAAGAGAAGAGTAACTTAAAGACTCAGTCCCTCCTCCCACTGCACAGACTCTTCAGAAGGATTAAGGCAATCTCTCAGTTGCTTCAAGCATTTGTCATTAGTTGCTTATGACTTGCTTTGCTTAATATTGTTCTTTTATACTAAAACAACCACATTTTAGAATTGTGATGCTTTGCTTGCACGCAAAGAGCTCCATCACTTAGGAAGGGCCAGATGTTCACACAACAAGAGTTAAGACGATAAGAATACATGGTTTAAGTGTCTCAACTCTAAATCCATTCCTTCGCCTTCAAAAAGTCCCCAAGCGTGTGCCCATCTGTCCTTACTGCAGCTCCTGACTTCATGAAGCACTCAGGGTCAGCGGCTCTCTTCCTCCCTGCCCGTGATGGGAATGGCACATCATGTCATCGGGTAGGATTTGTATTCTGACATCATATGGATTGTCCTCAGTGACATTCGCATTTTATCATTAGCACCTTGTACTGGAATATTTAATTGGTTACGTTGCATCTCTGCACTGTAGATTTATTTCACATTTTCACTTAACAGTCATGACCAATAGTCTGATAGATGGCAAAGAACTCTGTAAAGTCGGACCCTACTGGATTAAAAGCTTTACTGGAAGGCATCAGATGCCCACTCAGCCCTAACTTCTCACTGGCCAATTTCACTGGGGCTTCTACAGCACAGCTCATGAGGACACAGGGGGAAGCGCACAGGACACAAAGGTGACACAAAACCTCTTCCTACAGAGTGACCCCCTAATGCTGCACCACCTGGACCAAATGCTCAGACCAGCACAGTCCTCCCACAGATGCTCTGAGACTCAGAATTTGAGGTTCTTTCAGGTGCTACTGAAAGACGGATATTGACAAAGAAACCCACTGCCAGTGCTCTTACTGGAACTTAATCAGTAGATTACAATACGTTACACACTGCGCTTGCCAGGGAAATCTGAATTAATTATAAAATCCATTTCCTTGTTTATATGGCTGTGAATACTCTTAGACCAGGAGAGTTTTATGACTGTCCCTTTCCAAAAATCCCGTTATTCTTTGAAGACAAAATTCACCATGACTTTGGCTTCCAGTGACCAAATATAGAAAAACACAAGGATAGACTATATTAGTAATTACAAAAAGTGTTTATGAAAAGAGTTTTCTGATTACGCTGTGTGAAAACCAATCTATTGCTGGCTTTCCAATTAAATTAGCTTAAGCCGATAGTTGAAAAGGGTATATGCTGTATACTGCTTTTGACACAATGAATTTTAAAGCATGTGGGGACATTCTCCAAAGAAGGAAGTCAGTATCACATACAATTTGCGTTCTTTTTAACCCAGTAAGGAAATGGCACAGCCAGCTTCATCACTGGTGTAATGAACTGGATGTTAGAGGAACCTCATCAGAGAACTCTGGTGGTTTCCTGCTACCTGATCTCAGCAGAAAAATAAAAATGTAGGCTGGATTGTTAGCATTTGCAAGTAAAAATAGTAAATTGTTTTCTGCATGCATTTAAGGAAGAACATCTTTTCCCTTCTCAGCAGCCAGTTTCCATAAACCTTCAATTCTTGTGAATTAAGACTTGCTGAAACCTTGACACACACTCAGCACTGATAAACCATCTGAGGCCCTCATTTAAACCAGTCGGTAATAAGATGATTGTGAAATATATCATTATTTTGCTTCCAGTTTCTCTTGCGTTGATTGGAGTCTGTTTGCCTCCAGTTACAATTGCACTGATAACTCAGTGACCAGTATAATTGAGCCTGGGTCTCATTATGGCTCCCAGCCAAGAGAGCCCAAGATTGCAAAGATATTTCTTAAAATTTCTTTTCAGATACACCAGATAACACAATCCATTAATTAAAACCCATGTGGACCCAGTTAATTCCTGACAACTGGAAAAGAGATGCAATTGAAAAGCGCTCTTAAAAGGCTGTAAACCACTGTCAAACCATTCTATGATAGCTGCCTTCGAAAGGTAGTTGGCGTGCTCTTGGGTTTGGGCACTGACATACACATAGACCCACAGCAGCAATACTTGATGTTTCCTACCTCATCTTTACTTAATGTGGCGTGATCTTAGCAGCACCAAGGCATTGCCCTGAGCTGAGGAGGAGGAGGAAGGGAGGCTGCACGCAGCAACCGCTCACTGCTGCCAGCCCCAGCTGCTTGGCACGGCCGGCACAGCCGCCTGCAGGTGCAGCTGCTCCGTGTTGCAGAGGGCATTGACAGACCTCTGAAAGAGTCCGAGCCCCGGGGGATCGCGTGGGATGCGCCGTTTTTGTGGGTGAGTCGATAGAAGGGGTTGATGAAATCCTGAAAGAGACATCTCCCTGTATTCTGCAGGCATTAATCAGCCTCAGTAGCGGTGAGAAATAGGAGATAGTATCATTATAAAAGTACCATTGTACAAACAGTAATACATTCACCTGCTTATCTTAGCGTGTTTCAAAGCTCGCGATGTGCGGAAATCTGATTCGCTGTGCAATGACAAACCACACTGTCTTCAGCAGACATGTACAGGCAAGAAACATACAGATAAAGCAGAGAGAGAAAAAAAAATTGCCAAGGATTTCCCAAGCAAGAGGCCTAAAGAAGTCCTAATCTAAATGAACTGAAGAAATGTCATTTTCAACAGGTGATGGGAGGGAGGGAACATTAATCCCTTGAAAACAGAGTTACTATTAAGAAAGTAAATGCAAGGCAGATCAAATCACTTGTGATGTTGTTTGATCTCAGTGTAGCATAAGCAAGCCATTATTTACAGCCCATTAATATTATTCCTGCAACATCTACTCATTCTCAAGATTTAATTGTGGCCCAACAACAGCAGAAGTCTTCCTCCCAGCTGCATGATGGGTGCATGCTGGACAATGCAGTTGCGTCTCTGGCTGCACGTGCACACACAGCAGTACCACCTCTGCAGGATGTGGCTGCCAAGTCCAATTGGAGAACTGCAAGCAGCACTGCTGCACTGTGCACCATATTTGAGACAAGAGAAAGTCAGACAGAAAAGGAAGAAGGGAAAGGAAAAGAAAGGAAGGAAAAAAAAGGCAATAGAAAAGCGGTGGCAAACTTATTATTTAATCAATGTCATAACCCAGGAAAACATATTATCCTCTGCACATCTGCGGTCATATCACAATACGCACTCTACACAGAGTAGGAAATCTCAGCTGCTCTTTATACAAGATCTGCCAGAAACATCTGAAAAGCAAAATCCATACAAATGCTCTCTAATACCCTTCTGCTGCTAAACAGAATCCCGCACTCAGAAAGACATGATTTTGAATTTTAATCTTGAAATTTCTAAAGGTCTTGGTTGCAGAATATGGTTTTTTATTCCACATCTGGCATTTGCAGAATGCAATGAACAGTGCCTCTGGCATCTAGGATAAGCAATACAGCTTAATCTCCTTGTGGCAAACTTGGGCATTCCCTTGCAGAGAATGTGAGCACAGTGGTTCTCTGCAAATGGGTTTTCAGGCAAGACTAAGAAATTCATTCGCTTTTTGTTTCTCAGACTGTTCACTTTTTTTTTTTTTTTTTTTTTTTTTTTTTTTTTTTTTTGTGGTTTTGTGGGCAAGCGTTATTATTACAGGCTTTCTCCTGCAGAGAAAAAAAAACAGCAAAAGCTCTCTGTGGTCTGGGCGTCAGCCAGTAGAGGGTGCAGGCGGCGTGGCTGCATTTCCTGCACACTGCTGCTGCTCCTAGTGTTGTATGATGGGTGCAGTTCAATGCTAAGTATAAAGCATAAATTGTGTGCAGCTCAGCTTCTCCTTTTCTTTATTCACAACTGTTCTCAGAGGTCATGGTGCTGCAGGGATTGTGGTGCACGCATGCAGCTCAGAGGCTTGGCAAGAAAAGCTTGCATGCTCACGCTGCACAAAGGCAAATGTAAGAGATGCCTGCAAGATATTCCCATAACCACAGAGCAAAAAAGGTGCATTTTATTTTCTTCTTATACCGTATTTTCAAGTTTTAATTAGGCTGAAGCCAATCAAATTTCCACTAAAATAATCCAGAAATATTTCCCCCTGCACTGGGAACACTGGCTTTTCAAGATGACGTAAATTAAAGAGAAGTAAAGAGGCATTTGCTTGCAAATTGAACTTGGCAGTGGCCATTGGAAAAGGGGGAATTATCTGAAGGCAGTGTTTTCCTCATTCAACAACCATCTGTGGGTTAAACAGTCCTGGCTGGTGGGACGGTGCGATGGGCACTACTGCTGCACATTCAGCTCCACAGCACTAGACAGCTGTTGTTTTGTAAATATTTGGCTGTAAGGCCAGCATGGATGTGAATAACACTGCATCTGTATCAGCATCTGCACGTACCTGCTGCAGTCCAGTGCTGCACACCTGCAATTCTAATTAGCTTGCAGTGTCCACTCTGCCCAGCTGTTCTGACATCCCTGAAGGCCAAAAGGAAACCCTGGGATTTGGTGGGATTTAGTGTTTCAGTGTTTCAAGCTGCCTAAAACTCTGTAAGATTGAGTTCAGCATCAAGAGAATAAATGAAAACATGAAGCTGTGCTTGACAACTGAATCACAGAGGTGAGCAGTTATCAAAGAATGAGCACAAAATACAAGGGCTGCTCCAAAAGTAACGCCTCCTATGTTATGATGCTAGTCCACAGTGTCAAAGACAGATGGTGGTGGTATGGCAGTAGAGGCTAAACCTTCCCAACAGTATCCCATTATGTGCTGTTGTTGTGTGTCAGAGGGGCACAGTCTGACAAAATGGTGTGTGATATGGAAGCGCATGAAGGTGTGGAACTGAACAATTCAGTGCAGAAAAAATGGCACCTAGTGACATTCATTGATGCTTGCTAAATATTGATGGAGACCAAACAGTGGAGGTGAGCACAATGAGGCAGTGGGTGGTGAATTTCAGCAGTGGCAGCAGCATTCTCCTCTGCTGGTACAGGTGGTCACAAGTGCAGCATGCAGGCTCTTGTTCATTGCTGGTGAGAATGCACAGCTAATGGTGGTGACTGTGTTAAAAAGTAGTGTTCAGCAGCTGAGAATTTCCTCTATCAAACAGTGTTATTGTGCTCTTTGTATCCATTGTAATTTCCATGGAAATAAAGAAGAGGCATTATTTTTGAAGTGTCCTATGTATTTGCTGGTCTAAAGGCCAAAACAATGGTGCTCATGTCATCAGCACATGCTACAAAAATGTCATCATCTTTCCACATCATCTCAGGTTTGGTTGTGACCTCCCATTCAAAGACTAGACAAGATAAAGCAGCTTCCCTTAGCATACCTGACAAGACAACTTTGCAGAGTGGTTTGGTAAAATATGATGGTAAATATTAAAAGTCAATCTCTACATACCAAAAGTAAAATTAGTGTTGCCCACTCCTTTTCCACATAGAAAAAAGCGATCCACATCTTAAATGAAATGTCTCAAATCTCAGTACCCATCCCTGCACCCATCTGGTTCATCAAAGTATGAAACAAGCAGAGGAGAGCTCAAGTTCAACGACGCTCTAAGGGAAAATGACTGTCTGGCATCAGCACTGGAAGTAGGATGCGGCTGATGGATGATTTAGGATTGTTTTTTGAAAATACTGGGTAAATTGAGTAATTTGAACCAATCACAGAATATAACATGCAACACAACGTTGCTCTACCCTGCAGTTTCCCTTCTGGGAAATGTGGAGTGGCAGAGAGTATATTTATCAAGAAAATAATGACCCCAAACAGACTCCTTGAAGCCTAAGTTTTTTTTCTTATAAGAGGAATCTGGGGAACTAATTAGGAGGAAATAGCTCCTCAATGTCCTGAGCAAACTTCCACTGAGAAAATAAACAATTTACTGACTCACGCAACTACAGACATGAGTTGTTACAAATCCAGAACACAGACAAGCATGCAAACACAAAGTCTGATAATGAAAAAAAACCCAGTTTCCGAGGATTCACACTTGCCATGATTATTCTCATTTTTATCTTTGAACAGGGAAATAATCGAGCTAAACCAAAATAGCGTACACTGTGGTATTTTATTCAATAATTAAGGTAAAATGGTGAGGTTGCTTTCTACATGTTTTATAGCCTTTATCCAGTTTCTTTAATATGATATACCCCATTAATTCTTTGGATAATGGGAGACTTAGAAGCTCTGGGTGTGTATGCTTGCTTCCGGCAAGAGTTCTAGAACTGGCTTTGAAAACTTTTTGTTTTAAAATATTTGATTTTTTTGGACATTTCCCCTGGAAGAGAAGGCCAAATATTACAGTCAACAAAGGAATAAAACCATGAGAATGGAAAACAGGAGTGCAGGTATTCAGAAGGTACACATAACCAGGAACTATGTAGAGTATCACAGGGAAGTATGACAAGTGAGGGAAGCACATCAATATTTAGTCTAAGCATCAGCAGAAGTGTCTTGTCAGAGTGATGTGCGGAATTATCCTAAGGGAAGTAACCATATCTCGTGGCTGACAACCATTGCTTTTCAACCTTGCATTTTATGATAAGAAAAAGAAATAAATATATAATTGACTGGCAGTGATATGCCACTGATATAGAAAACATAGCTGCAGTGGCAGAAGGCAAAACTAAACAGCTTATTGTTTTCATAGCCAAACATCTAAAGTAGGAGTCTCACGCTTTTAGGATTCTGAGGCTAATTCTTATGGTATAGAGAGAGAGGAAAAAAAAAAAAAAGGTTTTGTGGTAATGATAATGAAGGCTGAACACACTGGTGCCGTATTAAGCAATACATACATTTGCTCACATACAGTATCATTTCTCAATGGTTCAGTTCCCTTGCGCTTTTAGCATGCTCTCTTTAAAAGGGCTTGTCAAGACAAATTGTCTTCCAAGTTAGAGAGACAATTCCTTAATATAACTTGATAATCACCATTTCCTAGGAAATTCACTTCTAGTTGCAAACCCTTCTCCGTTTCTTTCCCCATAGATTTTCTTTCTCCCGCTGATGTCCCAACACATCTTGGCTACTTGGTATCCATACTATTTAGGTGGCCAAAAGTTGCAGGCAAAGCCTATTCTGTTTTGCGTTTTACACCTTCTGGATCCTGTACTAGAAGCATCTCAAGACTTGCATACTGGACATCTCTGATACTTTATCAATTTATTGATAAAAATTGACAAGCTATTCTTACTGTCATAAAACTCTGGTTAAAATCTGACATGAATATCTTCTTCATGGGATCTTCTCAAAACACAGCAGTTTATAAAGTTACAATTCAAAACATAATGTCCGTATTTCATTTTCTGCATCTGGTACAGACTTACAGAATGGCCAGGGTTTGAAGGGACCTCAAGGATCATGAATCTCCAACCTCCCTGCCACATGCAGGGCCACCAACCTCCCCATTTAATACTAGACCTTAATACTAAACAAATATTATATATGCAAGGAGAAATTCCGACACTCAGAAATCCTAGAACTGCTCTGCCAGCAGACTGCCTGATCAAAAAGTCATAATCAATATTTTTTAATGTTCGTGATAAAGTTGCACACTATTGCATGCAGAAGCAAAAGTTGGTGGTTACCTCTTTCTTACTTATGGTTTGGCCATGCCTAGAGAGGCTAGAGAATGAGACAGCTTGTGATAACTAGTGCTTAAACATGACTGTGGCTGAAAGTTCTCACATTGTAGAAATAGTACCAACATGATTTGGAAAATATCTATAAAATTACTAATAATTAAAGTCAAAGTTATTAGGTAGAATATTTGACACAAAGTTACCAGGGGAAAAAAAAAAAAAAAAAAAAAAAAAGATGTTTGTATTATAGGTTGTATTACTTGCCTTAACAGCTGATATCATGAAATGAAGAGCTTTATCCAGTACTGGTCAGCACAAGTTATGGTTGCAATTAAACTACTTGGACCTGGTTTTAGCATGCAATTCCTTGATGGATTAAGATAACGACGTGAAATGCAATAAACATCACTAAGATTATTTGTCTTATGTCCTGTGTGTGTTTGGAACCTCTGAAAAAATTGAAAATTATTTGGGAAGAGATCTACAAGCTGCTGTTCATCACATCAATGTTTCATAAATTGCAACTGATTTATAAAAGAATTTTGCTAGAAGGAATATTTAGAGAGTTCATTCTGGCTGGATATCATGCAAAAGAAGATTTATACATTTTAAGGTTTAGATCATCGCGTACTGGGGAAACGTGACTGCACACAATTTCCAATGTCATCCTCATTTCTAGGCAGTTCTCCGAAAAAGACATTCAAAACAGCAATCATTTATCTTTGCTTTAAACATAATTTGATGTCTTTTTAACATACATACAAAATAATTCAAGACAGCACAAAATGCACATTTGACAGGTTTCCAAATGACACCGGTGCATACTGATATTTTGACATTTACAGGCATAAATTCAGGGGTAGCTCTCATGCCAGATGACACGAAAAAGTCTTTCTAATATCTTCTACAAAAATTATTCATTTGTTCAGTGTTCCAGTTGCATATTCTGCATGCATTATTTCCTACAGTGCTTACAGATTCATGTTAGAGATTCTGTTACTTATTTACTTACACAACACCATTAGTACCCTTGAAATGCCACGAAAATGCTGATTTGCAGGGTTTTACTACAGAACAGATTGTAATGACTATAACGGTCTATGAAAATTTTCTGTAAAATACGACCGACATAACTATGCCCTAGAGAGCAATGGTTAAATAACAATATACATATATAATGCCATTATTATATTGATTTATACAGATGTAATATTACCCAGACTACATATGAAAGAAAAAAACTGACAATTGCTAACAAAAGGAAAAACCAGTCATGTATCCTATGCAATCAAGACAGATCTTCAAACAAATGTCAACCAACATCTACCTATTTGTTTTGAAACATCCCTGAAATAAACACTCGATAAATAAAAGAGCAAACCAACTCTTAGATCAAACTCCTTACTATTCACAACAGGCTCGATTTGACCTGGCCAGAACAAGATTTCTTCAGACAAAGCCTTCTAAATACAACCTCATTTCCTCAAAACCCATCAGCTCATTAGTAGCTCTTTAGGAAACTGTGGGCCATCTGCAGTGAATGGAAGGGTCATGAAACACACGTCCTTCCTTGTTACTGAATGAGGATTCAAACTTAACTTAGTGTGCACTGGAGATTTTTGAATATGCATCGCTCTACTAGCAGCACAGAAAGGTTGCAACATGCTCCTTTATATTGGCAGTCGCTCCTATACCGTGAGTAGGTGTACACAGATATTGCTGCACTGGTAATAAAAATTTTTTGAGGGAATAAGACCTCACATAGAATCAGCATTAAAATCTGAATAAATGGCATTCAGATTAGTCATTATTTCAATCAGCATATGTTTCTCCAACTATTTTTGACTTAAACAAAATGGAGGTCAGAGGACAGCTGGTGGCTTATGGTTCCTACTGAAATAAAACTGTCAACTGACACAAGATCATCTTCTGTTGTTTTTTTTTTTTTTTTTTTTTTTTGCCTTTTAAACATCCAGACAATTTTTCCATTGATTCATAGCCCAAATCTCTCTTTCAGCTCTGTAGTTATGGAATGGCTGGACAGAAAATAAACTTTTGCTCGGATTACATTCTGCTGTTTTTACTGACTCAGTTCTTATGGAAAGTAAAAATATTTTAGAGCTTATATACCAAAGCTGAGCCTCATTTTCTATTGTATGTTTTGAGCGCAAGATACAATTTTATATGCTGCATCACGTTCTTAAATAGATAAAATTCCTCAGACTGAAACACACTGAGAAGAAGACATGAGCTTCATTTGATATCATGAAAGTCTATGGTCTCAACATGATAAAATCTAGTACAGGCTGAAACATGCAGATAAAACACAACTTTTCAGCTAAATAATACATTTAGTTCAAGCACGCCAAACAAAGCTAAGTGTTTATAATCTTGGGACTCTGTGTGTTAACACACAGGCAGATGCATACTTCAAAGCATTGAACTGAGCACACTGGCCCACAACAGAAAAATCCAAGTCAGTAAAGAAGGGCAGTGAGTGCCTGTTCCTGGCATTTTGATGGTAGAATTGAACTGTTTCTAAGCTAACTGAAAATACGAATGGATTGGAAAGGGGAGTACTGCTGGTACAAACAAGAGGAAAGATACAAACTATCTGTTATATCTTACAGCAGAAATCTGAAACATACTGGACAGTATTTGCATTCAATATTGAGTCCTGTAGTTACCTTTCCACATTTCCAAAGCACAGAGGTCAGTCACATGCATCTGGTGACTGAAGATGCCCCACGGGCTGAGTCAAATATGTTGGCTGGGCAAAAGAAATCCACCTGTTCCCAACAAATTAGGCAGTAACATTGAGATGGAATAACATTCCCTTTCTCCTATATTTAAATCCTGAAAACAATTCAGCATGGCTGATAGTATAACCCTATTAGGGCATATAAATGCTCCAAGAGAAGTTCTACTCAGGAGCCGCAGGACTTGGTTTTAGTAGTTAACCATCTGCAAAAGAAGACTGATGTTCTCTTTTGAAAGCTGCCATGTGCCATTGACAGCTGAGAGGATTTAAAACAGCCATCAGAAACTACTGCCTGCGTGTGGTTCTCTGAGAACTATTCTTCTCATTCAAAGCAAGTCAAAACAATCTATGTGCCCAAATAAAAGCCTAATATGAGTAACAAGCCTTCCTTTCCACTAACAGTCAAAACATTACCACTCTTAGTCTGCAGATTAAAACATCCAGCAACATTAAAATTGTTGATAGGGATTCCTATCAAGTCCTCCTTGATAGGTAAAGAGAAGACCTTCAAAAAGAAATTTGATTGGTGATATATTCCTCAGGTTTAGCAGGGCTTCATATTGTGCCCTAATGTATTTCTTCAGTACATCATTTATATGCTTCTACAATGGCATCAGTCATCACTAATGGCCTAAGACCTTTCTCATCTTTCACACAGCATTCATCAGAGCTGCTCTTATTTTGTCCCTTTTTTGAGCAAGGTACCGATTGCTATCTAAATTCACTGTCATCAAAACATGACAGCTACAGTGTTAGCTATCAAAAAGTAAGTGCAGGTTCCCAAAAGCAGAGTTCTGTAGTTTGTCTTTGGTTTCAGCAGAGACCTTTACAGTTTTGCTTGTAGACTACAGAAGTCTTGCTCTGAAATTCCACCCCCGTAAATGGCTCGCATAAATCTTTCCCTTTTAATCCAAAATGTAAGAAAACTCTGTTGTGATATACTCCATGCACAAACTCCTCCCTCATTGCTTCGCTTTGGAGAAGTGCAAATGGCTTGCACTGCTGGTAACAGAGACCTCAGGAAGGAAATGGAGGGGCCATGAGAAGCTCGCTACTTCTCCAGAGCAGGAAGACCAGATGTGCTTTTCCTGGTGTGCTTTAGCACCTTGCATGGGATGTCTCCAAAAAAGATGCCAAAATACTTTTTTTTTTTTTTTTTTTTTTTTTTTTGCCTCTTCTAAACTTTCCCTGTTAATGGTTTGAATTTTATCACAAAAGCCTCAACAAGCTGAGTGCTTGCTAATTCTTGCTTCGGTATTTCTGATACTTCCCAAAGAGGGACATAGCTATCCTTCAGCAGTATTTGCCAGGCACGATGTACTTTGTATTGCCAGTGTCTGGTCTATTGCTTCAACCCAAAGAGTAATGCTACCATTCTGGTATAATTGACACAATACTTAATAGCTGGACATCACAAATCACAACGTCTTAATAAAGGATAAAAAGAAAAGGAACATTTATGTGGCACAAGTAATTCATAGCACATTTATATTGGCATTTTTCAAGAGCTGAAAAGGTATGTAGGCAGAAGGTGAAAAGGAGAAGTGAAATAAAGAACAGTATGATATAGTGTTCGGAGTGCAGACAAACTTCTGAAAACTTTCTAAATGTCATGGGTACTCAGGTTTACAACCAGAAACTTGTCTCTTTCCCTCTTCCTCGCAGATCTTACTTAATAAATCACCCTCCTTTGCAATTTCATGCCACAGCCAAGCTAGTTACTAACTTTCCTAGGCTCAATGTTACTGTTCAGGAATTGTATTTACACTGCTGTACATCATTATAATCATTAAAAATAACTTCAGATTTTCAATTAGCATGACTGCTGACATGAAATATGGTGCAGAACATGGCAAAATACTAACACAAATATTGGCAAAAAACAACAGAGAATATATCTGCCCCTACAGTACAGAAGCTGCACCTGTTTTAGGAAAATTGTCAGTTTTTCAGTGGAATTTACTCTGCACGACAGGAAACATCCTATGAGAATGTGAAATTTGAAATCTTCAGACTCTTTTATTTCCACAAAATTTTCATTTCCTTTCTCCTGTGCAATTCTGAAGATTCTGTTGTCGCTAATACTCCCGATCACTTTCAATAATAGGGATCCTTAACTTTACCAGCTCTTGGAAAGGGCATAGAAATCATCGATCTCATCATGACTTTTGTGGGAGTGCTGTGAAGGGGAGCCTTAGCAACTGACAATTTGGGCACAAGTGTTAAGTAATGTAAGAAAATGTAGGAAAATAAATACACTGTGCTTGCCAGAGAAGGATTGGTGTCACCGAGTCACTGCAAAACATAGCATGCCTCTCCAAAGCGAAGCTTGCAGCACACCATCTCTCTTTTTGAAGGACATTTAGCAGCAGGAATGCTGACCCTACTGTTAACCCACCCCTGGCAGGCTCCGGCAGTCTTTCATTTCCCTAGGAAAGGTGAACAGAACAGACGCATCTCCACAAACCTCTGCATGCAGTGAGTCTGGCTGCTTGACCTTCACGATCTTAAAAGATAGGGAATCTCCACATCAGTTATGACAGCCACAGAAAAATGCCATACAGCAGCTAATGGTCTTTTCTAGCCTTCAAACATTGTACTTTCAGTTGTTTTTGGTGGTTGCAGGGTTTTTTGGGGGTTTTGTTTGTTTGCCTGGGAGGATAATGTGATTGTTCATACGTATTGCTGAAAGACAAGGAGGTTAATGGCAGGACTGTAAAATAAAACTCCACTTAGAGTAAGACTTACCCTAGCAGCAAGTACCAGTATCTCCTAAAAACTTAAGTGAGTCTGCCAAAACAGTTACATATGTAGCAGCAGCAGAAAGTAAATCCAAGTCTATGGTCCTAGAGACTAAGTGTAATCACTATTTTATCTCCATTTAAATGATACATTAGGACAGAAGGAACACCGCTGTGTTCCTAGCTGTACAAACAGATATTTAACAGTGGTAGCATTTTATGCAAACTACCTATTAAGCTACTTGGAAAGTGCCAAAAAATGTAGCAAAGTAATTAAATAATGGACAAGGCTCAAATTTTATTACAAGTTTCCCAAGCCACAAATACAATGCCAAAAGATAGCATAAATTTAGTATTGTTTTAAATTCCTTGGCACTGTGGAATCCTGAAGTTCTGTACTGTGATCTACTCTTTATTACTCATCCACAAAACATCTAGAGATTTTTATTGCAAGGCCCATCCATTACAGTATTAAACTTAAACTCAGCATACACTGCAAGGTCTCGTTCTCACTGGTGATGAAAATCTGTGTGGCTGGCTTCATTTAAGACCATTGAGAGCTCCTGACCTACCTAAAAAAATGAGGTTCACAAAAGGTGTGCTAGGATGTCAGAAGGAGTCAAGTTTTCATCAGAGTGGAAAGTTTACCTAGCATCTCCAAATAAGTAATTGTATGCCAGACTCTATTTAGGAAGCCATTCAGATGTTATTGTCTGGAAGAAACCACCTCTGCTTATCTGATGTTAAATTTGGAATTGGTCACGATCAACAAACAAATATTTAAGCCACACTGCATGTGTGGCTACAGTAAGTCTGTAATCTTTGGAATCTCTTCATTTCCACTCAGTATTTGCCAAGTTGTCCTTTAGACTTTGTAGTACTGAACTAGTAAACAAGACAACCAGAATAATGCTATAGTGCAGAAGGCAAATTGCATGTTCTGGGTGGAATATACCATAGAATCACCAAGGCTGGAAAAGACCTCCCAGATCACCTAATCCAATCAGCCATCTAGCACCAATATTTCTCCACAAAACCACGTCCCTTAGTATAACATCTTAACACTTTCCTAAGGAGGGGTCCAGAAGGGCATATCTCAACAGGTGACATTAAATAAATTATAGGGGATCTTGTATTCTTAAGCCTTCAAAACAGGTACATACTCACACTAAAGAAACATATGATTCTTGAAACAATTCTCCATCTTTATCTCATTATCTTTGGTTTATTTTCCTTTCTCCCTTCTTATTATTTTCTTTCTGAAAAAGTGTTTCATCTCAGACGCAGTGTGATACCTTAAATTGTTTACATTTTACTTCTGGAGCAAGAATCTAGAATTTGTAATGCAAACAATGTAGGGTACTTTACATATTCTTTATGTATTTGGTCAATTAATCTAGTTGTACCAACCCAGCTTTCTCACTGGTCTTGTTTCTCACCCTGTACTGTCCGCACAAGGACTTCAAGCGAGATAACAAATCTAGACTAGTTGTATAAAAAATCAGAATGTAGAAAATTACACAAATTCTGCCTAGTTATTGCCTAGCAACAGCATACTATTGCCTTAGTATTCTGATTTGCTAAGACAGCTTTCTTTCAGAGCAACGAGCAATGTACATGAAGAAAATGCAGCATGCTCCGGATGCAAAAGGACATCCTCTCAGCACCATCTATGCCTTGCAGTCAGAACAGGTTGGCTGTGTCTAACACAGATTCTGAAGGTTTGCTCTGCCTGCATCTCAGACAGATTCCTTCTGAACTCTGGATGGGAAAAAACGCTGATAAACAATGCAAATTCTTTATGCTGTTTTCCTTTCCTGCCTGTACAGGGGGATGACCTTCTTTCTTGTTCTCTTACAACCCGAATTCTCTTGATGGAGGTAATGGAGTGGAGTAATAAAAGGCTGAAACTTCCCAGTTTCTACCATTTCCAGAACTCATACAGATAGATGGATAGATGGAAGTCAGCCATAATTTCGTGTGTAGTGTCACCTCCGAAGCTTTAACTATGCAACATTCTCCTCCCCAGTATGAAGAATTACTCTGAAGGCAGTCTTCTGCAACAACATATCTGTTATGAATATCAGGAATGAGGCTTTGTATTCTGGTCTAAAGAACCAGAAAAGGCAAAAATAGGATTAGGCTTTGAGCAAGGATGTTGGGATTTGTAAGCCACAGTGGGAATGTAAGGACACTTCTGAATGAAAACACAGCCACTGCTGGTTACGTTGTTCTTCCTGCAAAAACAATGGTACAGACCATTCCATAAATTAAAATAGTGAGCACGTAGAAAAGAATGTAAGACACACTTTATCAATGAAGGCTAAAGAGAAGCATTTTCAAACACTGTGGGACTATATGTGACACTCCCATTGTTAGGGATGGGAGCTGTGCCAAAATGCTTATACTGAAAGGGAAGAGACACTTTGGAACAGTTAAATGGAAATATTTTGTACAAAACGTGTAATTAAACTGTGGAGCACTCTTTCATTGTAAAAAACTGAGTCTAATAGCTTAGCAGGATATAAAAAATACCCAGGTATTGTAGACATGAGGACATATGCAATGTATCATACCCACTTACTCTAAAATAACGTATTCGCCATGTTGGTACCACAGAAGAGCACTTATTGCTCAAGATATGGTGTTATCAACCACTAGTGCATATATTATAACCTCTCCCTAGAATTGCATGCCCAAAATCAGCAAAACAAAAAAGAAATAGGAAAGCCCATTTCCTAATGCTTCAGGGAATGGCATAAAACTGGCCTTGATTTGCAAAACTGAGCTTTATGTCCCCCATAAAAACATGTGTTTTCCAAATAAAGAGAAGGAAATTAGGTAAAGAACTTACTGAGTTAATTCAAAGCTCATAGATGGAATCCTTGATCTACTGATTAAATCACTGGCTACCAAAGCCACCAATGAAAAAAAAAGTCTTATGACTTGTAGTTTACAGCTGAGATACTACCACAGAAAGGACCAGGTGGTGAGCACTTAATATGATTTCTAGTCCACAGATATGGGTGTGTCAGATTAAAATAACTAAATTCCCCAGAAATAAGATTTGGCAGCACAATTTTCTTTTAAGAAAAGCATAGAAATAAAGTAGGAAATACAGGAAAGCAGGGAAAGTTTGATTTCTCTTTACGAAAGGAATACAAAGCTTGCCCTTCTCTCACACAAACAGTAGAATAGTGACACCTCATTATTTTGGAAGTCACTACTACAAACAGCTCTACTGAACAATAAGCTACTGATGCACCTGCTTCTTCTTTCACTTTTGTCTCTACGAAAAAATAAAAAACCAAAAAAACATCAAGCTTAGTGTATGCTCTTTAAAGTTATGCTTGCTTTTGTTTTTTCTTTGTACTGAAATATTCATTTTCATACGAAAAAAACTCAAAATAGCAAACCTGAACAAAGTAATAACACTAGCAACCATCAAACTGCAGTAACCCAAACTTCCACTGATCAAAATAGTAGGTCTGTCTCAAGCAATAGAGTTGTTAACATTCCTCTGCAAAGGCATCAAAAGCTCTCAATTTAACAGTACCTTTGAATTCTAAGACACTGTGCTTTCAAATGTTTATTATATTTCATGAATTTAGTTAAAGTTAGCTTGCATTAGATTCTGGACCTGGTATATCAGAAGAGTAAACACAAACATTACAATTTTCTCTTAAGAGTTTTCATGTACAAATCTTCTCTGAATACTTTCAGTGACGTGTCATGAGACCACAGCAGAACGCAGACAAGCCCAGATCATTGGCAATATCAATGCAAATTTTACATCCCTCTACTGAAAGACACTACATTCATTATACAAATTTCATTAAGACCCCTTGGAACTGCAATAGCACACACAAAGGAAATTCTAAATGGGTGAAAGCAAGACCAGCATTTTCATAAAAGTTGTGCTTTTTGCTTGCTGAAATATATTAAAAGTTCTCTCCTTTACAATTAACCTCGCTTTGATTTTGAGAGTGAGGAGCAGATTCCACACCATTTTCTATCTTGCATAGCCAAGAGACAAGTTATTTTGCATCAGATTAGGAAATTTCCACACTTACTTTGTACCAACAAAAAGCTTCAGCATTAGATGAGAGACGGTGACTAATCGGATCCCAACAGCTCTAAGTAAATTGTCCAACTACGAGAGAACTCCAATTTCAATCAGAATAAATCTATTACTTATGTTATACCATGCTTATTATTTATGGTTACCAGGCTTCAAAATTACCCAGCATCGCCTCAAATGACTATCACAATTTCAGCAAAATCTCAAACGCAGAAAACATTATTTCATGATTTGAAACAGCAGGAGATCGTAACACCAACCTATTCTATTTTGTTTTCCTGAATAAAAAAGAATTTCCCTAAGAGTTCTTGTGCATTTGGAAAGCAAGACAAGTACGCATAGCCAAAATATTCATCAGGCTTTGTCAAGGAAAAAAAGTGCAAAAATAACAGTCTTTTCAAGGTAGATTTTGAAGAAGTGAGTTTAAGAAAATTAACATGAATTAAATAGTCCAGAAAAATCAAGTGTAGTAAAGGAAAGATATTACCATCTATGCTTGTTCCAATAAAACATCTACAGGATGTGTCACAAATGAGAATAGGAATCGGGAAGAGGAAGAAAGGATGAGGAAAACAGTATCAAGGATAAAGTGACAGCGTTAAAAGGTAGAAAGAATCTAGAATACAGGAGGATTATGTAAATTATGACGAGCCTGAGGCAATCAAAAATACTTGAGAAAGCCAAATTGAAAAATGAGCATCAAATAGTGCAAAGGAATGCAACTAATACCAAAAGATATTTAAAGCATAATTACAGACCAAGAAACTGACAGGAAAAAAAAAGGTGATGGAGTGTAAAAGGACAGGAAGGCTACACACCAATTATTCCTGTACCTATCTTTAAAAATGAAGAGGGCAGACATTTGTCTAAGACTCAACACACAGAAAGGATGGTGAGGAATTAAAAGAAAAGGTGATAATCCCCAAACTGTCAATTAACTGGATTGTTGTTCTTAAAACCGATAAGAGACCTGGGCTGAACAAGTCTAATCTAAAAGTACTACATGAAGCAAGCATAGAAATTGAAGAAGGTGTAATGAAAATTTATATTTAGTACCATCATTTCAAAAGACTGGCATGGGGCCAAGCAGACACACAGCAAGAAATTACCAGTCAGTTCATTTCCCATTAGTTGTCGAGCAAGTCTTAGACAACCATTAAAAGGATCACACTGGGGCTGGGGAGGAGGGGAACATGAAAATTCAGAGCATAATCAAGGACAGCTAATATTGTTTCAGGTCATGCCTCAGTAACTCAGATTTCATTGAGCTTATTACTGACTAGCCTGGCAAAGGGGTGCAGTAAATGTCAAAGATGTTAGTTATTTAGATTGTCAGAAAACATTTGACAAAGCTCCACATCTAGGAGGAACTTATCCATGTTATAAACTAAGAGACAATAAGCCCTAATGTGTCAGCAAGTTCTAAAATCTGGTTATTAAGCATTCAGCAGTAATGCAGAGTGCAAGATGTTAAAAACCAACGTAAGAGCAGGCAAAGAAAAATAAACATCAGATCCAGAGTAACTAAAAGAAAGGTTACAGATCCTTCATACAGATATGCTTGGTGCAGTAGAGAGCTCCTCTGCCAACTCACTCACAAGGGCGATTTAGATATAGTGTAATTAGAGCTATATCTTCTTGACAAGGGGATCCAATTAGTTAGAACCAGGATGCAGAGGTGAGTAGAGGGCAATAAGAAACACAGCAATCCTGGAAGGAAAGGGAAGGAATTCTGGCTGAGGTTCCCACTGCCGCTGCATGTCCCAGCACCTGCCTCTTATCCCAGAAGGATGCTCTCACAACACCCACCGTCACAAACACTCCTGCCTACAGCAAACTGTGGGCAGGGTTCTGTCTATGCTGGTGGCCAACTCATTTTTAGATTCTACTAAACAAAGACTGTTTGCACCTTTGTGTGCTGTTAACGCCTGCTGGCTCCCTATCTTTCTTCACTTTCTTGTTGCTGTGTATTTTGATGCAAGTCATCCAAGAAAAGGATTTCATCCAGTTACCAAGCAGAAAACCTATTTTCCTCTTCCCAAAAGGCAGTGAGTTTTATTCCTTATTCACCTATACTGACAATTGTGGAAATATGGGGTGAGGGACCATGAGCACAGGTGAGTCACACTGCTATACAGAAAGGAGTGTCAACAGAACAGGGGAAAAAATCTAAAACAAAAAAAGGTAATAATGATTTTAAAAAAATTCTATACTCTCTGCACCCTTCATCACCTCTGCACAGCCTGCAGAGTTGGGCAGAGAGGAACTTTATGAGAAGCCAAGCCCTGCATCTTTAAGACACCTTGTTTTAATGAGAGGTTTTCCTAAACTTTGCTCAACTGATAAGAAACAACGTTAAATAATTTGTAATGAATCAGTCCTACATTCTCTTAAGGCCTTCTGATATTTTTATTTTATTTTTCATGAAAGGGCAAATAAATAACTCAAACCTCCTGACAGGTTTACTGAGGTAGTAGTTTGCATCATAAAATATTTTTTTCTTGGAAACCAGTAGAGAACTATTGGAGAGCATTTAAAGTCATTTCTTTGGCTGAAATAAATAAGAGAGAATATATATATATCTGCCTCATATATATCTCTGCCTCATATATATATATATATATATGTATATAAGTTATATATGGACATGTTTGTTAAATTTCATTTCATTTAGAATAAAATCAAGGAGGAAAAAAATAAAAGAAATAACGTGAGGTAAAAAAGAACAACCCCCTACCACAACAGTTTGTGAATTGCAAGACTTACTCTTCCAATATACACTCCTTTATCACCAAAGTGCTGTGTAATGGATTGCGCTAGTAAAATGATTTCACTGGAATGATCTGGTTTACATAAGAATTCTTAAGCTTTTCTTTGCCTTTTCAAAGAATATATGAAAGCAAGCTAGGAATTAGCTGCTAGGTTTAAAATAGCTGTGTGTTGAGAAAAATGCAGATGTGTAATCCTGTGAATGTACGATAATTTAACATAAATAATTCTTGAATTAATTAAAGGATTTACGTGTTTGTCTTGTGTTCTTTCTTCTAGATTTTCTTTTCGAAACATGACTCAGAACAATCATCCCACAAATATCTGGCACACAGAGCCATAAGGGTGGTTTTAATGCACACAGAATTGTATAGGTAAAATTTCAGATTGTTTTGGGGCCCTCTATATCCCATGATCCAACACATTTTATCTCACACAGCCCTCAAAGCTCTACAGTCTTGCCACATAGCTAAGCATTGGGCAGATCAGAAAAATCTATTAATTAGCAAGTCTTTAATTGGCCAGAGATAATCCTTAAAAATGAGAGGTATTTCTCTTCTCACTTTGAGCAGAATGTACAAATTCAGGGGTACTGCAAGTTCTTGCCAAATTGTGTGTGTGTCAGAGGTGAAGGGAGAAGAAAAGATGGGTATATATTTTAATGTTTATAAAATCTAGATGCAATTTTTGTCTGTAGAACAAAAGCAGTGCCTCATTCAGCAAGATGACAAAAGGTTATTTGGCACCTGGCATCAAATACACTTCTTGCAAGAACCTGGCACGAAAACCAAAGCGGTAATGAGTAAAATGCCAACGTCTGTGCAATAAAAGCATTGATGCTGAATGTTAAACAATCATAAACAGAATACTAAACCTTCAAAGAACATTACTCCTCTTCTGTGAATGCCCCAAAATTAGGCAAACCTCAGCTTACAGCTTCTCTGATATTAAGAAAATAAACAAACCTAATGTCCCAAGTTAATGTTACCATTAACTTTAATGTCCTAGGACATCACGTAAGCTGTAGGAAACACATACTGGTACTGCTAATGAATCATATGGAATAGAATGACATCAGTCCTGTTAATGGATACTATTCTCTGCCAAATCTATGGCTTCAAATTTAATTACAGCTGAGCTCCATCAATCATATAGCAAAGGAACATGGTGGTGAAGACTCCAATCTCAGCCCTTAATCAACAGATGTTTGCCTCATACCTAATTCACTTGCCCATGAAAACTATTTGCAAGGGAGAACTATGGTCCTTGAACCTTTATGATTAATAGTTGCAATAGAGAATTTAATTCTTGTCCTAGAGACATTTCCTCTCTACAAATAATGATATAAAACACAACATTTAGGCTCAGACTCAAGAGTTCTCCAGTTTTACAGTTGCTTTACTCTACTGCTGCCAAAGCATGTCTCCTTATGCCCACGTTTTTCCACCCATAGAAAAAGTGAATGGCAATATTCTGTATGTGTCATGGAATTCTAATGATCAACCTTTACAACACATTTGGCAGATTAAGGGTCACTGAGATGAATGAGAAAAGTTCCATTCACATCAGCAGTCTGGATTAGCACCTTCCATTTATGAAAAATCTTTACCTCTATGTAAAACTGATTAGGAGCAAAATTGAGTATTTTTTCTCCTGCTTCTGTGTACCCTGCACAATAGGCAAGAAAAGAGATTTTAAAAGTTCAATAACAGTTGCACTTTATCATCTAAACATACAAAATACTTCCCAGCAGTTTATCAAATGAAGTATCAACTCACACCCGTGTTATGCCTAAAAAACGACTGAGGAATTACAGACAACCCTCTTTCCTAGAAACCTCACCTCTGATTCGAAAGTGGTCCTAACAGCCTCGGCCCTCACACTGCCCTGAGAGCTGAGCAGGTGAATACTCAGTACAGAAAATGGTGGTGGTACAACCTCCTCCCCATTCAACATCCGTGGAGGTTCCTATTCCACTCTCCTTAACTACAGAGACAAAAGAGAAACGACATGCACGTTTCCCTGACTGAACATACGTATCCACAGAAATCTGCATGTTGTCTACATGCAACTCAACCAAGAACATACTCCTGTCATCAGAATTCAGCCAGAATTTCTACTGACCGCAGCTCAAGTAAGCATGGGATTTGCCACAGGAATACCCTAAAACACAAACACTTTCTGTGAAGTACTTCTCTTCTGAATCTTTTGATATCTTTTGATATTATTCCATTGCTTGTTATAAGCGCATAATCTTGATTCTATTTGATTCTATGATTTTTCACAATTACATGCCAAATTGACAAGTGCCCAATGTCCAACACTTAAATAATGGGGAAAAAATTAGTGAGAAGAGTGTTCTTGTTTCCAAAAACAGTTTATATTGCAATAGCATATAGCAACAAAGTCACACGCTCTTTCAGAATGGCAATTGCTAGGTCATTATGCATTTCAGAAGAAAGCTCATCAACTAGGAGCTAGAAGAAGTTTAAACCAGCAGTACTAGTGGATGTCAGCTCTGTAAAACTTCATAACAAGACAACTGTATTGTATCTGCAATACTAATTAGTACCTAACCAAGAATACTATGAATTCAAAAATGTTAATTAATCTTTCACAATTTTCCCAGAAATATAAGGGATATCATTTGTGCTACAGTAAGAGAAACAGATTCAGAAGCTGTGCTAGGGCTGCCCTATGAAGGCAGGTCTAGGAAGGGGTGAGAGCACTCTGCATTCTCACATCATGGCACTTCACATCCACCCCGCCTGCATGTGGATGACCACAGATCAGCTGCATCAATTCTCACGCTGGAATCTTAGTTTTCCTTTATGCAGCCTTATTATGTTGAGAGCAGACGGTACATACTCAAATTTATTCATAAAACATTGTTTCAATCACTAACCCATGACTGTCTCTGGAATAACGATGGGTTCAAGACAGTGGGGAAAAAAAACAAGAAGAATAATGTAAGCTGTAGAAGATCAAAAGAAACCAAAGAGTGCAATTAATTTCATCCATTTTTAGAAGTAATTGTCTTTGCACCTTATCCAAAATTTAATGAGCATTACTTCTCTAGCATATAAAAAAGCTTTGTTCTTTTGACTTAATTGATTTGTAAACACAGTAGGAGAAGTGTATCTGAAGTTCAGTAACCTTGATAGTTGAAAGAAATGGGGCATTCAGTGAGAGCAACGCAGAAGACGTCTGGAAACGTAACCATGAATTTCATTTCCCATTCACCCAAACTCATCAAAACGTGCACTATATGTGTTCTGCAGTTTCAGTTATGCTTTTCATATGTTCAAACTCTTTTTATACTTTTTTTTCCTCCTCCCCTTGTGATTTAGGCTTTTCATTTTGGAGAACTTCATAGCACATAGTGATTTGATAGAAAAACAACGTGGACTGAACTGCTGAGAGATTTTCCCACAGGAAAGATGATCCCAATCTTCCAGAAGGACAGAAAAACAAGACCAACCAGAGTTTTATCCATTATTACATTAGAGATGAATAGCTTGAATTTGGCCAAAGGACTATTTGGCCAAAGGGCTCAGTGCACCAGAAACACTGAACCGGGGCAGCAAAGGAAGGAAAGGAAAAGCAGAGGCTGCTGTCTAAGGTGAAGAAAATTATTTTCAGTGAATACATTAAGCCTAAGAAAAGTTAAGTTTATGTTTCATTTCTGCCCCTTAAGGAAAGATTTAAATCAGTATTGTTCAGTATGCAAATTCTAGTTACAGCCTAATGAGATTCTGACAAAATATCCTATTAACACTAGAGGCTCTGTTCTAAGATTGTACTTACATATGTTGCTTATCTTTTTCTCATCAGGGTTCTTTTATGCTCCTGGATGAGTTTCTCAGCTGGATCATTGTAAAGCTCAGAAATTATGGGATTGCTCACCTGTACTCTAGGAGATTAACTCACGTGTCCTGCCACCACCCACTTAGATTTCGTGGCTGTACAAGAACACATTTGTAATTCAACATACAAATCCGCTTAAGATGGACTGGTGATTCAAATATAAATTGCAGATACAGTTTCATGTTTTATATTGGCATAAATATTGCCTCCTTGCCTCTCCACAAAATTCTGCAATATCAAAGCCAGCTGATCTCTTGGGAGTTTACAAGGGAGGCCGGGGAATAACGCAACCATCTCATCTCTGCAGAGCTTTCAACCAGGAGAGGTGTTGTGATATGAGACTTCATAACGAGCCTTACGTCCCTGGAGAGAAGTTAGAATTACAACATGCAATGCTTCATTACCACGTGTATCACTTATAATGAGAAGGTAGTTATATTCCTGAACTGGCATTATACAGGATTATTTGTGCACCACAGAGATGTGGGTTTAGCGTTACGATGTGTGGAGTGGAGGACTGGACAGAGCACACACTGAATTTAGGTGTTTATTTTCTTTCGTGATGCACTTCTACCACTATTTTTATTATGAGCAGAAGCAGCAATCAATTTTGAAACATGGCTACTTAATTTAGACTACAGGCATTTCTGTTTAAGTTATCACATTTAGATTTCTATGTGATATTATGAATAGCAATGTTAAAATAAAATGTTAAAATATAAATGCCTTACAATCTATTAAAATCTTTTAAATGCTCATTTAAAAATATACCGAGCCAATAGCGCCTCACAAATCTTAATGAGCTGAAGAATATCTTCTCATTTGGATTAATTTCATGAATGTTGGAAAAATGGCAATGAGCTGAAAAGCCAGCAAGTCTGTGATAAGGAAGCAGTAGGAAAGTATCTGATCTATCAATTCAAAAATGTGGAAGAGGTGGATGCAGAATACCAAGTAGCTAAGTAGAGTTCCTGCTACGAGTGGTAGATTTTCAGCCCTCACTGAGTTCCAGTCTTTCTGATTTAGTCTAACTTTCTGTTCTGACAACTGTGCCATGCATGTACATCCATTTTTAAATACCAAATATTTGGAAAGTCTGACAAACGATGATGAAAATAATTAGTTACCATAAAATTAATTATAATTTCTTTTTTTCTTAGTATTTTGGCTTCCAAAATAAATTTTGATGTCTTTCTTTAAGAAAAACTACAACTGAATTTTATCTTTTTTTTTTTTTCCCCCCAACTTAAAACCATCATTTTAAATCACTTATTTAAATAGGTCATTTCCATTTGTGAACAGCAGTAAAATCTACCTATAGGTTCATCCTTCAGATATTGCAGGGAATGCAATTTTCTGCCAGGGAGGTGAATCTGAAAGCTTTGAATAGTGTCTCTTTGAAAACAGATACTTGGAACACAATTAAAGTACATAAAATAATCCTGCTGTTTCCACAAGATGTACTTCTTGTTCCCAAAAGAAGGGTTCCTGGCATTTTCCAAGTTGTTTGGCCTGTGTCAAGACCACAAGCCTGCCAGCTCATCGTGGCATTCATGGTGTGGGATGGAATTTCATTTTGCTGCCCTTAAATAGCAATGTCTTTTGGACTTTTCCTCCGGAGCAATTGGCCAAATTGACTCCTTTGACACAGGTCTCTTCCAAACTGGAAACAGCAAAACAAATCTGTTGAGCAAGCTGGTGCCAAGCCATTGCCTGCTTGGAGCCCTGCACAGCGCTGGGTGTAAAGTCGCTCTGTGTCATAAGGCAGCTTACAGCTTGGCTGCATTCAGGGAAATCAGGCAACTCTGGAATGCATGAGCATGGGTCACATACTTACACTTGGAAGCAGAAAAAACATTGCCAATACCATGCCATAAATGTTTAATGAAATAATTTTATCTGTGCATCTGCAATCTTATTTGATGGCAAATACGTTTATGGAACAGGGTTTTATCCTGTCTTCCTCGTTCATGAGAGGACCACTCAGGACTGGCAGATCAATTTAGCACATGCACATTCTGGCATGGTAGCCCTAAATCTATGGCATTTCTACTACTCTAGTGATAATCTGTACACATAGTGCTGAGGTTAGAAAAAGAAAATAAATTAGCAAATTAGGACACTTCCTAAAGAAATCCTCTTAAAACAGGATGGGAGATAAAGCGATAATGGGAATGGAGTAGAGGCTACAGAAGACTGACAGCTCCTGGACACAAATATTTCCCCAAGTACTTATTACTTATTTGCCCTAATGCAAAACTCAGTAATATATTAATTAATTATTGTATTAATTAATGTTTCCAGATGAAGTAAATATATTCATCTTCCAGTTATGGTTAATTTCTTTCGCCCTTTTTTTCCATCACAACAAATGTTATTGTGCTCTAAGGGGTCAAAAATTGCTGCCTCCTGTATCTTTGGATATAAGAAACACAGACATTAAAAGAAAAAAAAAGCAAACCATACACTTAATAGCAAGGTCTGATAGGCTGCTGAATCATCTGCCGAGGAAATTACGTAATGAAAATGAAACTGGAAAAAGCATAAATACCAGAAAACAGAGGGACGGTCTTGAAAGAGATAAGATGAATTCAGTGGCCTTTTTATTTCTGTACTCAAGTAAAATATCACTGAGAGTACGACTTCAATAATACTGCACAGAGAGGTTACGTTACAAGCAATACAATTCTTTAATCCTATTGTGTCTGATATTTAATTGCAGTTTTTCAAAGAAATTGAGGGAGGTAGAGTCAGATCAGATCCAGCCTCCACTCAAACAAAGCAGCACATAAATAGGTCACTCAGGTCTCAGTTTAACAACTCATATTAAAAGATAGGTATGTTTGCACTTTGAAACTCCAGAGTGTTTTTCTGGCTTTTTAAATGCCAAAAAATATGTCTCTGGTTATCGCTAAAGATGAAAAAAATAAAATTAATGCTTGGGAAAGAGTAGGTTTGATTTCTGTTTCTGTGCAAGGTAATTTTCATTTCATGCATATCCAATTAATATGCTCCATTTCCATTATATGAATATGTCCTATTGCAGTTCTACTGTAGCTGAAATTTTCTTTTGGCTGCATTTTTATTGAAGGAAGGAAAGTTCCAGCACCTCTGGGGGCATAATATCACCAATTAAAAAAAAAAAAAAAGATTGCAGTACCTTCCTAAGCATCATCAGTGATAACTGACTATGGCAGCTAAGGTGAACCTCATAAACTTGTGTTCAACCTCAGCAGAAGCAGAAGGAGGAGTCCCATGTTTGGATGCATTAATAAGGGTAAACTTCAGCTCAGGAACCATCTACTACTTTGAGTACAAACAGCATCAGTATAAGGTTGGGTACCTACACAAAGGTCTCTACAGGTGTCACAGGGAAGTGCTGTGCAAGTAACCTTATTTCAGAAATTTAATGTAGTTCTCTAGAAAATTCTTTGCTTATTTGGGCAACGTAAAAAGACAGGAGGACATAAAAACAACAGTCCTCAAGTGCTCCAGGGCAACTCAAGTTTTCCATTAAGAGTTTTGTGACATGTATGGTTCACTGACATAACAGATTCTAAGGCACCATAATAGAACACATCTGGCCACAGAAGGAATAAAAAAATAGATAGGTTGCATACCAGCTTTCTGCTCAACAATGGGACTGGAATCAGATTGTAATCTGGCCACTTCCAGGAAAAGTTAGTGACCAAAATCTACATTTAAATTGTTATTTCAGCCAAGAAACTGCTGAAAATCCCAGAGTAGAGTTGTTTGAACATGATAACACTGCACTTGCAACAGCTAATAAAACTATTTATTAGACTTTTGAAGGTTGCTTTCTTTAAATACCATAGAAACAGCTCTATGAAGGAGCAACAGCATCATAAAAATCAAGATATACTAGCTAAACTGTGTTAAATGTACTAATTCAGAAAATCACATATGAAAGGAGCTGGCTATTCAAACAAGATACGCATGGCTACAATCATTTCTTAACAACTGTCTAAAATCTGCTTAAAGAAGAACACCAAGACCTGCCAGCACTCCCCTTCAGAAGCGAGCAACAATTTGAAATTCAATCTGAGACTCAATTCAGAACAGGTCTGGAATGTGTGTGTTTATTTAGAACAGCACAGCACTGAGCACAGATGCATGTTCAAGTGAGATGACTCGTTTCAGTCTTCACTTTAATTTCTATTTACAACACAGAAAACCTAGACTTAGTCTGCAGCTACAGCAGGCAACCATTTAAAATCCATCAGCAGGAGAGAGTTCTGCTTTAAAACGAACCAAATGCTGCCTTTTGAAAACTTAATGTCACAAAACATAACTCTCATGGTATGTGCAAAAAAGAGATTACTCCAATTAAACATGGGGGGAAAAATGCTCCTTAAAAAGGTTTCAGGTACTCCAGCTATTATTCATGAAAATGCAGAGCTTCCCAGCATCGTAGCTTATCAAGTGCAAACCAGAATCCTACATTTTAAATGAAATGATGTGTAAAAGTTGCTATCTTTGTGAACATGAGATATTAAACAATCTGAAAGAAGAATGTGCAAATCAATTTGATTCAGCAAAATAGGTTCTCCAGTATCTGAATACTGTGGATGCACTGAAACAACGCGTGTCAAAGAACAGTGCTGACTCGAACATTTTTCTAAACAAAGCACTGGATGCACACTCACCCTGATACAAGATATCTAACCTCATTTATAGCTAGATGCCAGACACCAAGGATATTTAGATTAATTACCTATGTTGCATGCAAATGTATCACTCAGTTTTATTTTTCTTTTTTTAGCCCAAACCACATTTTTGTAAAGTTTAAGATATAATTGTTCTACTTTTTTTCCCCAGATGAAAGCTCAGCTATCATAGATTATTGTATTGTTAAAAAGGTCTCAAATGAAACCAAATTACAGCATCTCATGCTGCTCAACCTTTGGTTTTTGTCCCAGGTTAGGGTCATGGCTCTGCACTGAAAACACAGTGGGATAATAAAACTGCTCAGAGATACTGAGATGCTTCCTGTACAGCAAGCAACTATGTATGACTCTTCATTTAAAATAAAAAAGAACAACTTAAATGACTAGTTCTGCACTCAGTGATTAAAGATTCCAGGGATTCGGTTCTCACACAGTAAAAAATACAAAGCTATCAAAACCAACGTTGTTATAAAAATGCTACAACTCTAAAACCACCCTGGCTTTACACGGATGAACAAAAAATAAATAAAAATGTCACAGCAATGAATGAATAATTAATATAGATTTGTATTTCAAAAAAAATAGATGCTATCTAGTAGTTTTGAATGAGTATATTAGATAGAGTTACAGGCTCAGATATGCTGACAGTTGCTCCCAGTTGTTTATGTTTTATATCGTCTTAATATTATTTGTAGTAGATTTATATGTATGATATGTAGGAATATTAAAATTAGCAGATAATACAATAATTCAAATACAGAGAATGCACACTGTAGTGCAGTACGCTCAATAAAATACTGTTATGAATCATCAGAACTTGATACGTTGCATTCTACCATCAAAAGAAGAGGCTAAAACTCACACTCAACACACATGGCCATTGCCTTTGCTAGATTGCCTGTAGATTGTAAAAGAGCTGTAAATCAATGACCTCCCACCAGCAGAAAACGTCACTTTTCCTGCTGCTCCCAAAGCCATTGGGCCACTGATGTCACAAAGGGATTTGACGGAAACATCTGCTGACATGGCCTGTACTGCAGTGGTTCAGGGCTTCAGGGTATGACAAAGACAGAGCATGGCTCACAAAGAGAAGAAAAGGTCTGCTCTGCACCCCGTAGTTCTGGCAACCACCCTAGCACACACTGCCTTTTTCTCCCCAGTCCAAGTGCCGCTTTTTCCCAAAGAAGATCTGTGCCCAAATAACTCCTTGCAAGCGAAAGGAGATATATTATAGTATTATCTGTGCTCATCTGCATTCATCTATGATGAATAACCATAAGGTACATCCACTCATAATCATTTTAGCGTTTCAGAGAAGAGAAATTACATGGGAGAATTAGCCTACCTCTCCTCTGCAAAATCTCCCGATGTATTTATTTTTAATGTGGTGGGTATTTGTGGGCAGATGTATAACCTTAAGTCCAGCTTCTGCTGCACTGACACTGTAATGGCATTCTGTTGGTAAGTAGCATGATCAAATACTTTAAAAACAATTACCTAAAGTGCACTCTAGTAGCATGATGCCGGACATAATACAAGGTCAGCCTCCCCAACATTATACTTCATGATCACACATTGCTTCAGTCCATGCGCTTGATTTCCTTCCACCCGCCTTGGAGCAACCTAAGATTTTCATATAGTCCACATCAACACTGCTCTCACACTGCGTGCAAAAAGCACTTCACGTGGCATTTTAGGGGGCTGCTATCTTCTGACATTTAACATTTAATTCTCAATGGCAGCTGTAATGATTGAAGAAGGCTGACAGTTCAAGTAACTTGCCCTAATCATATTAGAGGTGGCCCTCTGCTTTCTCTGTTCCTATGAGCAGCTCTGCTGGAAGTAATCATTTATCAAGACAGAAAGAGTTAATTACTGTTAATTATCCGTTAACATTGCATCAATTAAGTTGTGCAAAAAAATAAAAATAAAAAACACAGTTTATCTCCTGATCCTGAATGGTACAGTTCCAAAGTTGAGAACTAACCAAAGTTGCTAGAGGACTTGGCACATAAAAAAGGACAAACCTTAGTCTTCCATAAAAGGTGAAGTCTCAAGTTATTACTACTGAGAAATAGCATATTATTCTGCTTAAATCCTTAAATAGTCACTTAATTATCAGGTCAACTGCAGTTCTATTGCAAGAAGGAACAGACAAAGAAAAATATGTCAAAGCATTAAAAACATTCTTAACTGACCCCCAGAGACAACAAACAAAAGTGAGATACGAATTTTGATCTAAAGAGAACTCTTCACTGGATGACCTTTTTGATTAAGTCCTTTAGACAAGAATTACTTTTATTATAACACGACACCTAGAAGACCAGCCTTTACTCAGTAGAACAATAATAACTTCACAATTTTTCAGTGGCATTCCTAATCATATGAACATAAAGAAATCAATGGAAAGCACTCAAAGGACCAAAAGAAGTAGTTATAAACCAAAGATTTTTTGCATATGAAAAATATCTTACAAATCTGTGCAAATTATCTCACAATCTTGTAGTAGACTATGCATAATTTAATTGCTGCCATTATATTGCCAGCAATATTTCATGTATTGTCTTGAATAAAAGAAAATTGTTTTTCTTATCCATCTGATGAATTCTGGCTGAGACAATGGGGGCTCTGCTCTCTTCTTTCTCTGAAACAACTCACAGGACTTGAAGCTTCTCCCAGCCTGCTGCCAGAAACACGCACTATTCCCTCAGATGACTCATAGCTCAGCAGCATGCTGGAATCCTAATCAAGGCTCCTAAGCCCCCCATTGGACTCCTACAGACAGGGGGATCTATCACATGAGCTGAGGGGGCAGCTGTTTGAGGCTGACAAACCAGATCTGAAGGTACAAGTATTGGTAATTTGCTGGGAAGGGGTTAGCGATTTTTTTCCTTATATCACACTAGGTAAGTGACAAAGAACCTACCAGAGAACATATGTTCTCTTTTCAATGACAGACAAAAGAGACTGAGATTGAGGAGAACTGGCAAGAAATAGAAAAATAATTTTTAAAAAGTTGCATACTTCAGTTCATTGGGGTGGGAAATATCCCAGCTGAAATAAATTCAAGTACCGTATGGTCGCACGTGTGCTCCCATGCACTTGGCTCTAATTTTTCATTAAATAATCATTTGTGTAAAATTGCTCAACTTTAAGTCTTCAAAGTAAGTTAAAGTGTAAATCATGGAATAACAATTTTCTGTAATTCTAATCTTCCTTTATTTTTCAGATTCAAGACAGGATAGATCTACAGATTGTGTGCATTCAGTTTTTCAAAGGCCGCTGTAATCATTTAGTTCATTGTCATGGTTACATCTAAACACAATTTTGAATTTCATCATGTATAAGTAATCTTTAATATTGCAAAACTCATGCTACAAGCATACACAATAACTCACTGTGAAGCTACAAGTGCTTTATGCTTTATTAGCCCCATTTGTCTTCTCATTGAAATTCTACTCCATTGACTAATGATGTATATAGCTCCATCTGGCATGTATGTGCCACTGAAGCTACCTGGGTCCTGGGTCCTGGTTCATTAGTGAATTGTGCAGCATTTATGACTTTGCACACGTAAAAAGTTCAGGACCCTCCCAAGAGGTCAAACGTGTTCCAGCTTTACAATACCCCAAAGTCTTCTCATTTTGCAGGGCAGTAACTCACTCACGTCTGCAACTGAAAGGTAGGTAGGACAAATAAGAAGGGTAATTCTCATTTAATGTGTAGATATGTCTAATTTCAAAAGACAAAAAAGAAAATATTGAAAGCAAGCATAGTTCAGCTGAACTCACCCATGGCTCTAGTACAGTTTTTTTGCTTAAAAAAGAAACAGTAAAGACTGATAACAAAATAACTGCATCTTAGGCGTATTATATTGACCAACACACTTTTCTACATTTACTGTATTTGATCCTTTGGGATTTAAATTCACAGAAGATCACATGCTGCTTGCAAGACCACAGTATTTCTGCTACTTTTGAGGTAAAAGCACATGGCCAAACGACAAGACACAGAAATTCACCAAATTTGTCAAGGTTTCTGCATTCATTATGGAATATATTTTTATTATTGCATTAGTTGGTATAGGTCTTCACGCTTTTAGAAGTTTAGGATGAATACTGATGCTTGTTAAACTATCAGACTGATCATTTTGGCTGGAACTGAGCCAATAGCTGCCCTCTCTTACAGCCAAAAAAAGGTCTGTCCATTGGAACTACTCTGAGAAGTTGAGTATAACTGAAGAGATACAGAGAAAGAGAATTTGATTCTGTTTTGGGAGATGATTTTCCAGTCTTCCTGTTGTTCCAAGCCTTCACTTGATAACATTCTAGAATGCAGCATCCAGTACAAGGGAGAGCTGATAACTATCCCCTTTTTTTCTATTTTAATAATACAGGTACATACATAACAGGCTTTCTTTATTTCTCCCTAGCTCCCCTTCTCCACCCTGATGAAAAGGAAAAAAGGTCAAAAGGAAGAAGCAAAAAAACAAAAAACAAAAACAAAAAAATTAAAAACAAAAAACAGTAAATATTTTTTTTCCTAGAATTTAGCAGCAGTAACCCAACAGTCTGTATGGTTGAAGGGTAACTTTTTTTGAAAGTCATGACACATTATCCTACTTTCATCTTTGCTGCTTCACAGTTCTTCAGTAACGCCTCACTCATGTCCCAGAGAACTTCATTCTCTCACCCTTCACTGCACAGTGCCTGCTCTCCATCAGACCCCAGTCACTTACTGAGAATTATTCCTCAGCATGACAGCACGGTGACTGTATCAGAACCAAGTACAAGAGCCCACTACACCAATGAGCACTTCTGGCAATTCTACTAACCCACAAAAACCTAAGGACACACATATACCTACATAGCAGCCAGTGGAGAAACACATCTTGTTCAGATGCAAGACCATCGTGAGCATCCTTACTGTGTCACTTAAATATACGCACACACAAACACTCTTACGTGTAAAGTAAGGAAGAGTCCTATGTGTGAGTGAGCTATTGTCAGCATGGTGGGCATCACACCGCAGGAGCTCAGAGACAGTTACATGGGTGGCAAGGTACAACTCACACATAGACACAAAACACTATGGCTTCTTATGTGCTTCAGGATGGAAGCACCTTGTTTCACAGACTATTCACCAAGACTTCACAGGCATCCACTTCTGACAACAAGAGACAAGAAATTGACGAGCTCCAGCCTAGAGTATATCAACATCATCATTCCCACCAGTGACAGGATGCAGGACTCCCCACAGATTGGGTGCACGCTCTTCTTTCCCCACATTTCTGGGTGGGTATAGCTCTCTGAAGAGTGCTGTTCTTTGACTATAAGATTGTATTTCATCAGCCTAAATTTATGCTGCCCGGTCTTTCTTTCAGAGTGCTACACTGCATAAATTATGAGTTGCAGATTTGGGTAAGGAAGATGAGAATTTATTTAAGAGAAAGGAAATTATGTGAGAATATCAGTTGATATATAAGTGGGTTTCAGCCATTCCATGAGAATTAAGTGTGTAAATCTGTTCATGTCTGCTATAAAAATGTTTTCACTTTCTGCGTACTGTGGTTTTTATGCTGAGCTCAAATTATCTTTTAATATGTAAAACTGAAACGATTAATATAGCTTAACACATTACACAGGATCTTGTCTTCGCAAGACAGCTTGCTTTCTGTTTATTCTCATCGAGATGTTTAATGAAGTGACTGCCATACCACACAAGTAGATGGGTTAAATGAATCAAACACAACATTTTGCCTAATGAGAAGAATTTACAGAAAACTTATGTAAAGGTTAGACTAAAAAATAATAATGATAACCACAGAGATATAACAGCACGAATTCACAAGGCCTGCGCTCCTCAGGAAATCAGAAATCCTTATGAAAATATAACGATCAAAAGTGTCACACAGAGGAACTCTCAGTAATTATCAAAAACTTCAATATTGTCTGTAAGCTGTTACACTGAAAAGCCTAAAACCTGCATCTTTTTATTTTATCACTTCTCCAAACAAGCACAACTACATGAAGACTGAAATTGCTGCCAGAATTTTTTAGAGCACTACACCAAAATGGTTCGCATGAAAGATGTTAAGCTTTTACATCTTGCCAATATGGGGGTGTTTAAGATTTTCTTGCTATCACCACACCCCAAGAGATCATTCAGCGTAGTTCCCTTAATGACATTATCCACATTATGTAAATGTCAGCGTTGTTTCACGTGGTTCATGAGAATGCTGAGACCTCGCAGGCCTCAGGCTCGGACATCTGCAAAGGATGCAAGGCAGAACTGTCACTCCTGGAATTCAGTAAAGGCAAAACTCACTACATTCCTGGCAAACCAAGAAAACCAATCTACGAGCAACTAGGCCATATTCAGTAAATGTTGGCTTTGGGTTTTCTGAGGATCAATGGAATATAGTAACATCTCCATATTCCAAGGCTAACCAATTCAGGTTATTGTCAAGAACAACAGTAACTCAATCATAACATAGTTTGGTAATACTCAAACTCAATTAATTACCTTTGATAAAAACAAACAAACACTTTGAAAAATAAACCTGAAGCTCAGGCACGGAAGCAGGACAGAATCTTCCCCAAGGCTGGAGTTTACTCCCTCCAACCTGAAGCCCAACACGTGCTGTGTCCTCTGCCTCTCCCCAGGAGTTGCTGTGAGCAGGACAAGGAGCTCTCCCAATGGAAATGGTCTGGTGTGAAGCTGGAGCCGCTCCAGCTGCCAGCAGCTGGGCACGGGGATGCCAGGGGGCTCCAGCTCTGAGAAAGTGCTGCTATTCCAGAATTTCACAAATTCAGAGGAAGATGCACGCACTGACGAGGTTTCAGATGGCTGCCATGACCATATTAGCAATAAATCCTTTCCACCTGCTCTGGCCACAAGCTGATACAACACATAAGGCTAAGGAGCAAGCAGAGGGCAGGAAACAACTCTAAAAGGATCTCCTTCAACTTTCAACCAGAAGCATTTTCATCTGTTTACAGCTTCTCACTGAACAAATGGTACATAAGGACAATATAAGACCACAGATTAATTACAGCAAAAGATTGGCTCAGTGCAACGCTGTGTGTTAGGTAAGCACACACTGTAAACAGTACCAGACTAGAACAACGAGCTGAGTGGAAGCGATTGCCTGTAATTGTGGGTTGACACCAAAATTACTGGCTTCAAGATTGAATTCAGTGATAATGTAAATCACTCTCTGTTATTCTTCACTTAGCAGACTGTCTTATGAACTGCCTGAAAGAGGATCATTTTCCTCAGCACAGAAAATGAAGTGAATTTATGGTGTTTCCCATTTTCGATAAAATTTTTGTCACGTGACTCTGTTAAGGTGAAGGGTTGAGGGCTGCTTTTCAACATTTCTTTTACCATCTCTGTTGTTAATATAGATCAAACTCCACTGCAGCTGCAGGCCCATTCTTGTCAATAAAAGCATGCCCTGGTCACCTTTCCAGCAGTCCCTGTGAGTGACGTGCTTTTATTACCGCTCTGTCCTCGCAGGACCAACATTTATTAAGAAAACCCTTGTGATTACAATTGCCCACTGCAGTTACGCATCACGTCTGAGGGTTTGGTGTAATTGCACTGGATTTTTGTCTTGCAGCTCTTTCACAGTAAGCAGAAGAGCAGCACATGCTTTGGAAGACAGATGTAAAACTCCCTCACAGCCGCTTGTGCCATGGGAGCTCCTTATAACCAACCAACAACCCAACTGCGGCTAACGCGCTTCTGATCACAAAGCCTCTGTAAGATCCATCTTTCTAACGAGTAATACAAAGAGAGAGGGAAAAAAGACAGCAGCAATACAGACACAAAGGCTGTTTTTATACTTGCATTTTGGCTCAGAGCAGCAGAGCAATTTTGAAGCAAATCCCTGATCCTCTCCGCTTACGGTAGGCTGGTGTGGTTCGCAGAGCATGATTTGGTGAGGGCAAACTCAGCTCCCTGCAGAGCAAGCTGTGTCCTTCGCTCTCCTGCAGGTGCAAAATGAGTGCTCTCCACCTCTAATGAGCACTCAGCCATCAGATAGCCCCCAACGACAGCCTGGTGGGGATGTTTGGCCTAGGGCACCAAACTAAACATTTTAAGCATCATTATGCCACATTTGGCACAAGAAAAAGCAAAATCAATTTCAAGATCTGCAGAGCACTTTCATGTGCGTGACACTAAATTGCTTGGTTTAGTGCTGCTGGCAACGCCTGCAACTTGCTTCCCATGGACCAAGAAATGTTTGTTACCACTCTCCAGTAATTAGGTACAACACACCTCAACACAGCTGAGTGCCAGGATACAGCATCCTTCTAACCGAGGGTAAAGCAGAGGCAAAAAGCCTTTGGAGATAACCCAGAATAGTAATTACTTAATACCCAATTGATCAGAACATGAATGAAATAAACAGCATGGTTTCTGGCAGCATGATAGGCATTATGGAAAGCACCTTAGTTATTAAACAATCAAGTAACACTTATCTAGGGAGCTCACAGCACCAGAGAAGAGCCTGAATAGCTAAAGAGGAAAAGACACGGGGTACAGGCAAAAGCCATTATCTTGTCAGGTCTCCATGAGATTTCTAGAGATAAGTTTGAAAATGTTCTGTATTATGCTGTCAAAGAAGTAAATACTCTGGCTGTAACACGGGGGCTACGTAACACCGCACATCAGAAAACAAAACCAGTCAGGAAAGACACACAAGGCTTGATGCTGATTTCAACCATAAATTAGACAAAATAAACCCCACTAATTACCCTCCAATTTACAAATGTAAGTGAATTATCAGGCTCTTTGTTTCTGAAGGTTAGAGTAACACCACATTTAAATTATCTACTATCAGGAAAAAAAATGGGACAATATCAGAACTATTTAGCTGAGACTCAAACTATTTTACTTTGGCCAACACAGCAAATTTCTACTTGATTTTTATTCACAGAAGTCTATGTTTAGAAGTGCCTGGATCTGTGCTTCAACCAATTCCAGGCAACAAGCAAAAAGCTATGGCCATAAAAATGTTGGTCAAATCAGTACTGTCAGAGTTCCTATAAAGTAGAGCTTGATCTTGAGAATGGCTAAGCGTCCCCATAAAAAACTGATAATCCCAGCTTCTGCAAAAATCTAGGCTACGTACAACTATTTTGCAGACTAAGCTTTTCGTAGACCTGCAGAACAAACAGACAAAGCATAACTTTAAAAAAAAAAAAAAAAAAAAAAAAGGTTTGAAAGCATTGTTTTCAATCTCCAAAGAGAAAGACAGAAATTGTACAGAAATATGACAGCATCCATTTACCTCCAACACGCCTACCAGCTTAAAAATTATGTAACATGAAAAGAAAAATATTATACCAGTAGTAAGGTAAAATAATGTGTTGTTTAAAAGTAGATTCAGACAAAATACTTCTGAAATCAGCATCAAAGACATGTTTAGCAGCAAAAGTACACAAATGCTTTACAGAAGGCAGGTCATGAAGAGCTGCATCCTACCACGTAAACCAAAAACAATTGGCATAGCATCTTTTGCTTGTAACATCTGTACAACTGATGGTTCTCACACCTCTCTGTCCCAAATACTCATCAGCTTCACTTTGCCTCTACTGTTCTTTGTCAGATATACACCATCTGAATAACTCAAGTGTCAACCAACTTCAAAAAACACATTTGCAATTTCAGCACAAGTCGACACATGCCAAACTGAAATCAATCCCAAAGAATTTAAAAATATCACTTCTTCAGATTCATATGATTCTTAAAAATCATGCATATCGGTTTACATATTCACATGGTGTTTTACCAATACGGAATAACATAACCTGCTGTCATGAAATGCTTGAATGCAAAGGAAGAGGAAACAACATGAGGGAAAACATAGGATGACAGTCAGAACATGTTGAGTGAGGAGTGATTACTGGCATGTTCAGCTAAGAAGGAAAGATTCCTGGTGTGAGCACATTTTGAGGAAAACAGAGGAATGGCAGGAGAGAGGTGAACTCAAAACTGTAGTAAGAAGAGTACAGTAATGATAAAAACTAATTGTACTTGAACCACAGGAAAATAGCACCAAGGTGAGATATAAGGAAAGGCCTGTTAATAAGGGAGGGAATTGGAATTAGCTTCAGCTTGCATTTGTGCAATGAAATGAACATCTGGAAACGGGAAGTGTAGCCTGGGTTCAGCTGCCACAAGAGCTTCCTGCATAGCCAGTCTGAACACACTGACCAAGCCCCAGTACACCTCTATCTCAATGGTGAAGTAGCTCTGAGACCCAAAGATGATCATTTAAATGGCAGGCTTATTGTTTCACCAGAGATCATTTTGGCAGAAACATCTGCACTTCCATCTGCCTTGGTCATCATTCTAGATTTCAGAAGCCAGTATGTGCTTGCTCAGCTTCCTGCAGCTAACATGGGCACTGAGAGTCTCCTGTACTCATCCTGTGCTATCAGTACTAACATCTACAACATACACAGTGAACTGTAAATATAAGACGGGTGTAAACTCCAAGTTTACACTGAAAATAAAAACAGAAGAGCTACTATTTCAGTCAGAACTTCATTTTCATATCGGACTCATCAGAAACTTGCATTTCAGTTTTAACTGGGGCTGTCACAGAACTCCCCATCTGCCTTGCAAAGAGCTGCACACTCTAGGAAACTTGCCACATAATGTACAAAAAGTTTGCTGGGAAAGCAGGGTTCTTTTTCCAGAACAGAAGGTAATTGATAGAATAAGAAAAAGCAGGAATCGTTTGAGATGATGCAAGTACATCAGCTGGGACCTTGAGTGGTTTTCTTTGATGAATCATGGGGTTGAGAAGGACAGACTTTTGTAGTTGCATTTTGGACAGCTAGAAGCAGGAAATACACATGGCAGAATGGACAAATTGCAGTGAATAAGCCAACACGTAACCAATACAGTCACGGGGGTTTGAGGTAAATTTATTTTCTAATCCTGGCAGAGATTTAAATGCGTATTCACTGTGAAGTGGATTCTGAATTATTAATATCAGATTGAAGAATGAAAACATTCAGGATTATATTTGATGTGTTCCCCATCTATTTCACACTAATGGCACAATTGATATAAGTCAATATGAAAATCAATGCTGAGTATTTGGCATAGCACAGCGGTACATGGCAGAATCCACTGAGAGCTATTACATTCAAGAAATTAAGAACTTGCAAGGAAATAAATACAAATTATACGTAAGTAAATTACATAAAGTTTTACAGTTTCGATGATGAAAAATGGTACCATCTGCTAAAAATAAAACAGCCCTTTACAGGACAGGAAATTGCTTTAAAGTTAAACATTATCAGTGGAAAAAAAATGTAAATGCATATATTTAATCACACAGACGCTTCCTACTGTCCTCAGAAAGCGTCCCACATCTTTAGAACGTGCTCTCAACTAACTAGTGCTCTTTTAACAGCCAGGAAAAGAAAGGAGTAAGCAGAATGGAAAGAAAAGAAAAAATTGCAATAAAAAAAGGTATGCATAGCAATAGAAAGGGTGGTTTCTGTCATCTCTGTTAGTGCCAAGGTACCATTTGTAGTTTAGAAAGAAGCTGGTTACAGAAAAGTCTTCATTGTGCTGAGCTGGTCTAGCCACTGCTCAAAGAGCATCTATTTCACAGATGAACAAAGAGGACTTCAAGGACAAGGACTGAAGAAATTTGTGTTAAAATACACTTACATGCTGAAAAATGAATCTAGAAGTGGTGTCAGTGAGTTCAGTGTAAGTTGTTGTGAACAACCCCAATGAGATTCACTTGACTTATAAGGTTTTCTGATTTTCACCACATTGTGCCTGAGATCTGAACATCATAGATTGGACTGTTTATGGTCCATGTGTCATCATCTGCAATAAAGTCTACGTTTGGGACTTTATTAATTAAGTCTTAATCCAGTTCATTCCTTCTCAGAGATGTGATAGCTTTGCAGTGCTAACTGGTGTAAAGAGTAGCACATACTTGTTTTTCCATAGCAGTCAGCAGAAAGAGTGAAAACTTGCAGGGCATGGATCTATTGACGATTTTTGCAGTCACTTTTTGGACCACATACGTTTTTTAAAACAACCAATAATTTTGTCACTTCCCATAGCATTTGCAGTCCTTACTCCAGTGTTTTGCACTTGAGCTCTATGGAAAATTATTGGCACTGTTACACTGAATTTTGCAGAATTCTACTTGTTTGAGGCTTGTTAGTCTAGAAGTGCAAGTAATTCTTCTATGTAAAGGTTGACTTAATTTTTCACTTTCACAAATTGATCTCTTTCATTTTGCTTATATAACAATGCACACATTCTTCAAATATCTGCATGCTGTGGAGGGCACCGACTGACCTTTTATTTTTTGCTTACCCCTTCCCTCTCCTGTCTGCCAGCTGTAAGATACTGGGCAGAAATAGCTATGAGGAAGCCTTCCTGACTTCTACAGGAAGATACTGATTAGGGGATGAGCTGGAGATACATTACGTATAGAACTTCAAGTTGGATCTGGACTCATGGATAATAATATTACTTTGTTTTCACTGCTGCTGGAAAAGAGTGATATGGGCAGAGGTACCTCATGCCAAATAGCTGCAGACTGACATTCTTAATTTTTGGAGGTAGGAAAACTGCCACCTCATTAAGAAGAACACTGTGTTATTAGTTTATTGGCGTGGTACCAGCACTGGAAAATGCAGCATGCGTGTCCTTGTGACTAAAGGCAAAAACCTGGAGAAGTTTATTGAAAGTTATTTCTTTAGACAGGAAGGAGGGAATAGGGGCTTTAAAGGGACCTGAAGCAACAGCTAATACTGAAGAACTTTCTGCTTTTGAATACATCCTCCCAATCCATAATATTGTTCTAATTAGTGCACATTCACTTGCATCAATTATTTTAAAGACTCATGAATGTAAGACAACTGATTGACATGCCAACATTGAAAACCTTACAATCCCACAAAGGAGAGACCGTATCACAGAAAGGTCACAGTGCGCTGCTATCATAATGCAGATTCCTCCCCAAATTCCCCACCTTCTACATTCTGGTGATACATGGTAATAAGATTAACAGAAAGAAAAAGCAGCTTTCATTCTGAGCAGTCTTTCTGAAAATCAGCATTTCCAGCATTTCAATACTTATTTGCCACAGCAGGGAGCTAATCCTTTAAAATACCAACCCAATCAACCAATGAGCCAACTGAACTGAAAGAATAGTAACTTCTTTGAAGTTTTCTTTCACTGCACTGGGAAAGTTCAGATGCTCTTGCTGGGACAGTTCAGATGTCCCAACCTGCACTAATTACAAGACAAGTCCTCCCCATTCATTTTCATTGTTAATTGCAAGACTCCTTGGTGGGGGTAGGTTCATAATGAAGCTGCTGTTGATTCTTGCACAGGTATTACTCTCTAGCCAAGAGCTAATTCTTCAACTGAAAAACTTTGTTTCCAGGCTTCTGAAAATGCTTTCCCATTCCTAACATGCTTTAATTGACATGTAAGCTATCATACATCTTGTTTTTCTTTCACATGAAAAATTACTTGCAAATGGAACGTATATAAAATGAATGGCTCTACTCCATCATTGTATAACGCCCTTTGCAGAAGAAACAACTAATCTAAGAGATGCATTGTTTCTGTTGGGACTTACAGCCTAGCATTGTCTAATTATTCATGATGTGTTATCCATCATACTACAAACTTCTTCACAGGACTCACAAAAACAATGTGTTCCAGTTAAGAGAAATTGCAAAAACAGAGCTATATTCCACCTTGATATAAATGTCTGCAATATTTTATTAACTTACTTGAGTATTGAGCATGCTGAAGTTTCTTTTTCCTGCAGGGCAGTGAAAATTCTCAAACTGAACCCTATCAGACAGCAAGGTGAATTAAGCATCAACTGAAATAGTAAAATATATTTAATCTTTGAACTAATATATTTTAATTTCTTTCAGTCTGAATCCTAATCTGCTTTAATTATAACACAGTTGCAGAACTATGCTGTTGAAGAGTAAAAATCATGAACTAAATATTTTAGTATAACTAGATCCAACAGTACCAGCTGGGATGAGATGGCTCAAAAATCTGCTTCTGATTATAAAGCACTTTAACTTTAGATCACAGATTAAATACAGAAAAGGTAAATAACAAATGGCAGTGCTGCCATTAATAACTGCTCGGGGATGTAGGGAAACGAGCTTCCTTACATCTGACCATTTTCCTCTTTCATAATAGCCGTGTTTCAACCAGAACTCGTGAGTGGATTGCTTCTTTGTTTACAGAGAGCACTGTAGAGATTGTCCACTGTAGCGAAATCATTGCTTGTTTCAGTGATGATGTTAAATTCCACCCTTTCTCTTAATTATCAAGTGCAATGGAATGAAATTATTATTCCATCTGCATCTGAAACTTAGCTCCTGCAAGGCCTTCTAGCATCAGTGCAAATGTTTTTTTGCAGAATTGCTTTGCAGAATAACAACTTTAAATATATATATATATACTTTTTTTTTAATTAAAAAAACTATTTTACACCTATTTAGGTCTGCAGCTAGCTAAAATTAGTCCTAATCTAAACCGTCAACCAAATTCTCTCCAAATATCCCCAAACAAATGCAGCCTTCCACTCCTGCTCCAGAGCTATGTCGCTCTCTACAGCCTCGGATGCCTTGGCTATCCTGGGACACCTCAGGCGGCCTTGGACATCACTGTGCGGGAAACTGGATCTCATTCCTGTTGCTGGTTTTTCTGTATCTGCTTTTGCCTTACCTTTTATAAAACCCTCTGATGTCTCAGTGACTAAAGGAACTAGGTTTGTCATGGGTTTCCAGTTCCTGGATGGTAAAATGATTACAACCAGAAGACTTCCAGTGAGAGAATGCAATATGCACAACTAACCTCAAACTATCTCCCTCTGGTGCACCCATGCAGTAGGCTCCAACAAATACCATGGCAGACCACTAGGCACAGCTCTTTTTGTTTTGTGAGTCATAAAGTGAAATACAGCCACGAGACTCGCCAGAGGTTGACCATAGGGACACCACCATATAAGGTTTTCACCAAGCTCCAGCTGAAATTGTGTTTCTACCACCCAAACTCAAAGACATAAACCGTAACCAGGAGTTTTTTTCTGTTTAAATGGATTTCTTTCTCTTCACATGTAAAATGAAAAGCACAGCAACCAGTGCTTTCACTGGGACGTTTAGGGTTTTGAGCCAAGCACACAGAATAGGTGTTCTTCTTCAGCTTGTAAAACTAATGCTGTTCAATTTGAGCCACAATTTGTATCCCCATTCAACACCTCTGATAAGGAAAAGTACAAAGTGATTAGAGCATCACCAATATCAGGTCTTTCAGAATTTTTTGTGCTAGAAGAAGAATCCTCTGCACTCATTTTCTTCCTTTTCATTTCTATTCCAGAGGTCCCATTACCCCAATACATTTCTACACATGTTGAAACAGTGAAGCCACATGCAAAAATGAATTTAAAAAAAAAATCAAAAAGAGCAGAAAGACACTTCAGATTTCCTCTAATGTGTTTTCTAAAATCTGTCATGTTCTGCTCAAGATGCTGTCATTTGCACAGAGTATGCAGTGCTAAAACATCAATCATACTCCCCAAATATGAGAAGCCTGCTGCAAGAAGCCATAATGAAACTGATGTCAGACAACCTCCACTCATACCAGGTTCCAGCAGCTTCCCATCTTCAAACACAAAGGACAGCTCTTTATTGCAGCTCTGGAAGTGCACCCATGTTTCAGATAGAAACTTATACATGTCTCGCTATCTGTGGTGATTTATTTTTCTGTCTAACATTTGCAAAATATGAGAATACAACCCACTGTACAGTTTATTTGCCATTTCAGGGAGGTCTAAGCCAGTCCATTGAAATTCTTTAGAGCTTGCCTCACTCACTTGGCATGCTAAGCATAAAAGGAGAGGCGCTATCAATGATCTACTGCACAAAAGCTGTCTGCAAATATCTTCCTGATGATAGATTAAAATCACACCTCTGTAGGGACAAATTCCGTATCTGTACATGTTACCAGCACAAAAATATCAGTCTAGTAAAGTCACTTTGAAGCAGAGAAATAGTCAGCGGATCATATGAATTGGCTTTCAGAATCACTCCAAGAGGGTCAGCTTCCTACGATGGGATAGAAACTTTCCCAGCAAACCTTGGAGGAAATATCTCATTCTTTGACTGTGATAACCGTGAAGTGAAGGATGTCTGACAACTAAAGAGAGATTTTAGTATTTTAATGGAAAAGGATTAAACATCGCAGGCGGCTTCTAACAAAATAAGATTTACCAGCTAAGAAAGCTACTGAGTAACTGAAGGAATGTGATGCTTTAAGAAAAGAAGAAAGGAAAAAAGAAAGCGAGCTCTACAAAAGCAGAGGTACAACAAGCAAGAAAAACCTGGTAGAAATCGTAAGAACAGTCCCTTGTCCTTCCTGTTCAGGGCTCATAATGTAGCGTGCCCTGAGTTTGCCTGTTGTTCCAAGGCGAGAAAGACGCCGTAATGCAAGAACCGTGGGACACGGGTGGGCATTCATCTGAACTATCCAGTAACATACATGTGAGGCCAAAATTAAAAGAAAAAAAAAAGGAAAAAACCACATTAAAATGCATTATAGAGTCCACCTGCTACTAAAACTTCCAAAGCTTTGACTTGGACATTGAACTTCAAGCCAGAAGGAGTGAGATTAAATTCTATATGTGCACCCAGAGAATCAGATGCTTGTATACAGTGTTCACAGGACAAAAAAAAAAGTTAGGAAAATATGCAAGAGAGAAACAAATAGCAGATTATTCCTGGACAGCTAATATAGCTATTTACATTAGAATTCAGATTGAGTTTAGCTGTTCAATATTTAGACCTTATGTGGCACATAGCTAACTGGGATTACAACTTGGAAGGGACTAATTGCACACGGTAAGCTTTGTTCTTCTATTAAAGCACATGCTTATGCTAAAGCAGTCCTTAAATATTTATAAGTAATGAATCCTATAGACACCTGAAAAAGACATCTTGCAAATCTAACCAGTCTTCTGTAAAATAGTACAAACATTCATATTTAGTGAACGGACAGGAACTGAGGATTCTTGACGCCTTGCAGGATCTTTTCCTATTGCAATTCCATTTGAAATGACTACAAAAGTTTTATAATTTAGATTTTAAATTATTTGACTTTGAAGATGCACACAATGAATTCGTTTCAAGACAAGACAAAGTCCTGGACACAACCGAGTACATCAGTGATGACTCATGAGAATTCTAAGCTTTCATCACCTATATACATTTAAGGTATCTCATTTTGTGATCATGGGAGCCAGCTGCGTATAGAGAGGACAAAACTGTACAGTCCCTGTGTAAACTTCAGTGTAAAGTCCCTGCTTAAAGGATTGGTTTAATGAATAAAGGCAAAATTAGGAGAAGAACCAACACAAGCATGTCTACAGATAAACACATTCCTATGCTGAGTTGGTCTCCCTTACAAAAATTCTTTATAAGAGATTCTCACACTGAAATACCAAGCATAATCTTGCCTGTGCATTTGGGTCTGTCTCTGCAAGACTGTTTTTTTTTCATTCACAGTGTTGTTCTGTGAAATCCCACAAACCAATATTTGCCACAATGGTGATGGGCCAACTAATTGTAAATCCTTAACTATGGACTGATAACTTCAAAAAGCCTCAATTCCTTTGGAAGAGAAACATATAAATGACCAGGAAACGAAATAACTGCGCTTTCAGATCAAAACAGTAAAATTACAAATGTCTTAATAACAGCCACAGTAAACTGTGCCAGCATACTTTGAAGTGGAAATTCAGAGAATTTTATGAAATTCTTCAAATCTTGAGCTCCTCTTGGAATGCATTTCCATTAGGTTATCAGAACTGAGCAGCTACACTATGAACAGTAATAGGTATAGATAAAGAGAAAGCAATAAAATGATTACCACTGTGTGGAAATTACGAAAATGTTTTAATAAAAGTATTCAGCTGGAGAAAAACTCTGCCACAAATATTTCTGCTGCGTTAGAGGTTTTACGTTTTCCTCCAGGCCTACATTTGAGGGCTTTCACGTAGATAACAAACATGGCTTTTTGTCGTTGTTGTTCTTCTCCTAAGAGGAGTATTGGGCTGTATGAGCCAACATCTTGGATTTTACACAAAAATAGGAGAGGAGAAAAAAAAAAAAGAAACCTGCAGCAGAACAGTTAACAACACTCCTGTGCTTGTTTGAGCTCAGACCTCTAGCCTGAGAAAGGTATGGGTTTTCTGCAGGTCGAGCTGAGCTGCAGCATTAAGGAGGTTCCAAACCTCTCATCAGCCTCAGCCCCTGCTCCCACTGATGTTGTGAGTGAAATCCCAGCCCAATACCATACTATACTGCTCCCCAGCTTGAAAACTGTGCTGTAAACATGCAGGTTTTGTATGGTCCACAAAAACCTTAATATAATAGTAAAATAAAAAAAAGGGTTCTACGTAAATTAATCTAAAAACACTGCGACTCACCAACAGAAGGTAGGGGAGTGTTGCAAATGTTTTTTTACACATGTTGGAGAACTCTGACTTGGATGTTTCAATGCCTCATATCACATTTGCTTTGCTAAGAAGCATAATTCTTTTTTTTTTTTTTTTTTTTTTAAACAGGGCTTGGAATGGTCTTTTTGTTCACTAGAGTGCATGGACTCAGCAGGGAAAAATGTTTACGCTTCCTTGCTTCGTATCCACATGCCAGAATCCACCACAATCTGGGCCTAAGAAAACAAAACGCATTCACTAAAATGAGCAGAGATTCAATTACAGAATCACTGATTTTCAGCAGGTGGTTTCTGGTGAATCCACTGCCAGAAACAGACTCTGTATCAGGTAAATCCAACTCCTACTGCCAGGGAGTTAATCAAAAACCTATTACAACTTATTACTCATCTAATCTGTGGCCTGCAAAGCATTGTAAACATTTTTTGTTATTTATATAAGTAGTACAGCCATTATCTATGTCCAGATACCAGGACAGACAGATAAATTGATTACTTTGTAATTTAAGATATGAATTCATGTGTGCACATACACTACTCAGCAGTTTATCACTAATCCTGTTTCTTACATGATTTGGAATCTTTTCTACTTTTGAACAAAAGGCAAAAGCAAGGAACACTTAATGCACTGTGTATAATCTCTAACATATGAAATGGAGTAACTCGTACTAACACAACTTAAAATCAGGAAATCCAAAAATAAGATTATAACATTAATGTTAAATGGCCCTCAATACACATCACTTTATGGACAAAAGAGCTGTCTAAAGGGATCAGGAAACTCTGGCCTCTTAAATCCAGGATGCATTCAGTGAGCATGGCCAGGACACAGACTTTCACAGAAAGTGAACCTCCTTTCCTAGTATAATGCATTAACCAATTATGCCAAACCCAGCAGGTGATTAGCTTATGCCCTGAAGCATGAGATTTGATTATTCTTATCTTGGTTTGCATACTAGAGCTACAAATATTATTAACAGCAATAAAATCATCCAGTCTTCCGAAAAAAAACCATCTAGTCTCAAAGTTCAATTTGATGACCTATGTGGCACATTCCAAATTGTTTTTCTCCCTTAAACAAAATGCTTTAACTGTCACGTGATTGCCCGTGTTCATTCACATCAGAGGACATAATTGCAAAGCCTAAGCATTTTCTGTGCACTTTGCCCATTCACAAAGTATGTCTGAGCTACATTACTGCGTTGTTGATAAGAAGTTTAAATGGAGCTTCAGATAAATAACCAAGCATGTAATTTCTTTTGAGATCTCTTTAAAGGCAAGCAATAAAAAGAATGTTTCTTTACAGAAGCACTATGGACAGCTGTAATATTTTTCATTAGAATGCCGTTATTTAGTAGAGAACGCAACACTGCCAGAGCTATTGCTTCAGGATCCAGGGAACACTGACATCAATGGGAAATTTTCCTAGGACTTCAATGGGCTCAGGGCTAAACCTCAGTGGAGCTAAACAGCACCTCCTATTTTTGGTTGTGGCTTTCAAGGATGACTCCTGATGGAATTCAGGTGAACCTCCTAGAAAACTGTAACGTCTCTTTCCAGATGACCAAAAACCAGACTCTGCCACAGCACAGAGTTTTTCCACCAAGCCACTCTGTTTCTCTAAATTCACAATTACATAGATTGGACTTCAAGTGCCATTCTCCTGCCTAATTACTCTGCTTTGATTTTTTCACAATCCTCCAGGTTTTGATACATCACCTTGCACAGGGAAGTGAGATAGCACAGACTCATTTTGTCTTAGTAATAAATAATCTCCTTCAAGATACAAACAACAGCTATGGTTTTCTGAATGCTTGACTGAGAGAAGGTTCTTGGATAAATAGCCTCACTTGGAAAACATATTTGCAAAAGCATTTGAGGAAGTGCAATGTATATGACAGTTTCAAATGGTGCTTTGAAAACACTGTACTTGACCTGATACAAAACTGGAGACTTCTTATTCGAACTTCCAATCCATCTGTCCTCCACACAACAAGTTAAATCACAACAAATTGTTTGTTCTTGTTTAGTCTTTGAAACAAAAAGATAATAAACAGAATCAAAGACCAGAAAGATGAAGCCAACCCCGTTAAAAACCCACTAAGAAGTCTTTCAAATGTTTTAGATTGTTCAGTCCACTTCTGACAATCTTTGAACTTGCAGAGTGCAGGAGTATATTTGAAAGTCATAACTGCAGCTTTCTGGTAGTGATTTCTCTATAGGCATCTTTCTCTTGTTTCAGTGGGATTTTGTTCTAGAAATTTGGTAAGAGGCTGCAAGTTTATTGAAATCAACTATTCCTCCCTGACCAAAGGCCATTACTTTGCCCCGGAGCAAGAAAAAGTTGCACTGACACACAAACAACATTATTGGAGATCCTGGAAAGAAGGTGAACCAATCACCTTCTCTTAAGTCACTTTAATAAGTGATTTAACTGGTGCCTCAGGCCCCTCTGTGCTTTGACCCAAGCCCCTCTATGGGAGTTCACTTAGAGACTTCGGTACCCCAGTTCAACATCTAAATGTCCCTGAGACCCAAACACCTCCTCACATCTGCATTCCCTGACCCTCTATTCACCTGTCTCAGTCAGAAAATGTGCAGACATACAGCTGGAGCATTTCAAGCAAAACAACTACAGGTCCTGATTCCTGATTTCTAACTCAAATTAACTGAATTGTCAGTTACACCTATTTGCAATTCACATAAGAACGTAAAAAGTTCCAGGATGAAATGCAACACTTTTGTCCTTTATCATCCCATCAGAGAAACTTGAAAACTAACCGGTTTGACATTTAAACCTAGCAGTATAACTGCCAGAATGCTGAGTCGCATTTATTTGTGTATATAAACACATACTTAAAAAATGTGAGTGCACGTCCATACACACACAGTCTCTTCAACCTCTGTGAGCAGGTACCTGCCTTGGACATCTGTTAAGCAGGCAGACCAAATAAACTTCAGTGCTATAACATAATAACTTTGCAGCTCATGAATTGATTTCAGTACTATTACACCTGCCTCATCAGCAGAGCCCCTGTCTAAGGAAAGGATTTGTGCATCTGTTTGTGCGTACATGTGCACACACGTGCCTGTAAATAAGTGAGCTTTACTACTGCAGTAGTAGGACACACAAATCTAGTTTTAAAAGCATTATCTTTAGCATGCAGAGATCACATTTTATGGCAGTAAGGCGAAGAGAAGAAGGAATATCTTATGAATAAGGTGAACCAGAACTTCAGAGGTTTAGGTTCAATTCCTCACTCTGCCAGAGGCTACTTCTGTGACCCCAGACAACTTGCAGAAGCAGTTGCTTAACTACTTAACTCATCTTTCACCCGTCCTAGCACACAGATTACAAATGCTTTACACCAGGCTTCCAGAGGTGCTGTGTGGGATGCTTTTCTACAGTGGGTGGGTGGAGGGGAACAAAAAAAACCCACCAGCTCAGCTCTAATTTCACATTGCAACACTGGAACTTCAACAGCATATAAACACATGAATAATAATACTTTTACCCATGAAGTCCAGAACTGTTGTATCCCACACCTCTGAGCAGTCTCAGAGAACGCATATTATCCTGTATGAAACATGGAAGTACTAGAGAAAACAAAGGTGGACATTCAAGAAAAAGAAGAGTTAGCCTTATCTGAATTCCTGCCACACATTGCACTGCTAAGAAAAAAGAATACAACTGTAAAGGTCCAATATGTGAACATAAGATGTACTGACACTGTTACAGCAAGTAGAGGGTCCCAAGTCACAGTTGTAACTGAGAATCGTAATTGATTTTTATAATAAGTACTTTGTAAATTGCAAAACACTTACAATAGCAATCCAGAAAAAAGGGCTAAATTAGACTTTGAATGTAATTCAGACTATTCATTATAAGCAAAACATCACACCGGCAAACAGACCAACTCCCACCTCCCACGTAACTTCACCTTCAAAATACTATTTTGCATGTGGAAAGTGTTCAACAGCTTATCGTGATTTCACTGCCATTTTGTCCCCTTTTGTTGGCTCTCTCCAGCCTTGGAGCTGCTCTGAGCCAAGAGCTGGGCAAGCGGCTCCCTCTGGCGCTGACACCAACGCTGCTCTCTATTGCACAGCTCTTGCTCCCTGCACTTCAGTTTGGGACCTGATAATGGAAACTGCATTATGCAGAGGTCTGTTAGTCTATATTTCTTTGCCTATCTATGATTTTTTTTAACACTGAAATTACCATTGGATAGGAAGCTCTGTAAGCATCACAGTCAGCGGTATGTCCTTATCACATGGTGCCTTAGTCACAGACGATCAAACATAAGATTGGATTTGTTGCTAGGGTTTACACATTTCCCACTGGTTTAAGAATCATCTTGCATTTTTCAAAACATCAAATATTTTCTGACTGACTGCAATCACAAGATGGCAGTTCAATTGTATTATCAACCAAACACCAAGCAGCCTGCCACAAATAACAGCTACAACTTTTTGGTTGAGTTGACATATCCTCAGTGTTCTCCTAGTTTCGAGTTCCACTCAAAGCTGCACTTGGCTTTTTGAATGTAAGCTGCTTTAGCATCACTGTTACTACCTGGAATTTCTGACAGGTTTGTTGACCTCACATAAAATACAAAGAAATAGTCAGAAACACAGATGTTTTCATCACAGTTCTGTGATAAAGTCCAGCCAAAGCTGTCTTTACATTTCCCTAATTATTCCAAACTTTTAAACACATTCAAAATATTGCATACAAATTATAAGAAATTACAATTCCCACTGAGATCTATTTATACCGAAAGAAAAAATGAAATGTTAAATATCTTGTTATCATATATAATGTAATTGAGTTCTAATTTCTCATAACAAATGCTGACTGACTTCAAAAATACTATCTCAGTTTATATTAAATGTTTCTTTACAAGAAACCCTCAGCTTTCTGAATGGCCAGGCCCATAAACTTAGGGACACTTTGTTATTTCGGAAGAAACAAACTTGAAAAGAATTAAATGCTGACATTTCGCAGAAGCTGAACAATGTCAATCAGGAGTCCAACAAGATTTCCCCATGTGAAACTCTCCTCATTTTCAAAGGCCACTGCAAAGGAGAACACTCACGAGAATGGGATCATTCATTGCACTGCCAGTCTCTGAACAAAGAATGGATGGCAGATGAAGAGAGACCCATGGCTGCCCCATTAATGGGAAGTTCAATATTTTCTTGCTTCTTCTGCCAGATCCTCTATGCAACTCCCATAACTTCTGAACTATGCAGCGTTGTACATAATGAGCTGAAGAGGCAGTACTGTATTTTTTTTCTATCTGCAGTGAGCTTTCCAAGCATTCATTAATCCTCACGGCATTCCAATGTAGTAGTTCAATTTATGGATGGGAAAACAAAATAGATTGAGTACTGGAAAATATTTTAATGTAAGAGCCAAGTAAAGGCATGAGACTGAAAGTGCCCCAAGTATTTCCTTCTCTTGGTCGTGTGGAAGTTAAGATCTTAGGTAAGAGTATGCTGGAAAATACTGTCACAGCATAATTGCTACAGGCCCAACAACTGGGTGAAGAACTAGTGTGAGAAAAGCAAAGGCCAAAAAGGCCAAACTATCACATCAGTTCTCCTCATCATTTGCACCTGTCAGTGACAAACAACCACTGCAGACTGCCTATGGTTTGAACGAACTGAAAGTTGTTCTCTCTGCTGACAATGAAAACATGAATCCAGGCAATGCAAAACCTTGCTAAATGGTCAAAAAGGAAAGCTGCAGCTCTCTCAAGATGTTACACATCGTTAAGATTCCAAATGCTACAAAATTTATCTTGAGGCCATGTTCCTGTTCCTACTTATTCCATACTAAAATATGATGGTCAGAGTCAACTTCAACCTCAACAAAAGCATTCCAAAACATTACAAAAGTGTTGGGTCCGTAGGAGTAGATCATGATGGAGGTGAATGGAGGGCAATGAATTGTTAGGTTTTACATTTTGCAAAAATTCCTTCAGTCCTGAATGTTAGTTGCAGTAAATGTCCCATAGAACGTGAAGACTCTTTTCTTCAATGGACACTTTAAACTAAAGTTTCCAATTAAATTTTGTTCAACTTTGGTCAGGCCTTCACATGTCAAATGGTATGTGTCACGTGAATGGCTACTGAACATAAGCTAAAAATCAATGTTTTTATGTTCAGAAGTTTTTATAAACAAGAAATTGAAATAGCATGAAAAAAAGTAATTTTAACTATGCATCTTTTATTACTTAACGGCACAAAAATTGCCTATTTCACTGCCTAATTAAAAGAAATGCTTTTCCTTTATATGTACTAGCTTCACATATATTTGTTGCACACATTAACTCCAGTAACATTTGTGGAATCTATTTACTTTGAAGCTGGAATCAGAGCATGCAGAACTTATTTCACGTATTTGCACTATCACAGAGCATACCACATGTCTACATGTACTTTTATTTTTTTTAAATCCAAGTCTATCAAAGACAAGGAAAACTCTCAAATGGATTCTATTAAAAACTGCCTCCAAATTTTTATCTCACTGAACAGACCGAGCTGATTTGTCCGACCACTTCGCTTTCCCATTGCATTCCATTTCACCCAGAATTTATGTTACTTTCACATGTAGCGAACGCATGAACTCAGCGCGACTGGTAAATCACATGTGGAGTGAAGTCAAAACTCCTCGGAACACAAAGCGTATTATTTATTCATACAGTGCCTCACACAAGCAGGTGATGATTTTGGCTGAACTCTCTGGTTGCTCCTGGAATACAAACAATAAGCAATAAAACTTTAGCACTCAGCTCTTTTTCTATAATTCAGTGACATCTAATTTTCATTTTACAGCAATATAAATTTGCTAGCCGGCTATATCTTTCAGTAAAACTTCATCTGCTTTTTATTTTAATTGTTCAATAAATATGCCTAATTGGAGCCGTTCCAATTTTTCCCAGACTTTCCCCCTAACAAATATGAAAGTCAAACATATCTCAGCTGGATGTGATGTTTTATTGAAAACAACAGATGAGCCGATTCTCAATAACTGCTGAACAAAACAAAAGGCAGGAGTCAAAAATTAATACCTTTAATTATATTCCTACTTCCTTCAAATGAACTTTCACCAACACTTGAGTGCTGGTAGCTAACTGCACAAGCACTAACAACATTTCTACTCTAAATTCAGAACCTCTGTGCTATGTTTTCTGACAGCCAGGATGGAAAGATTCCCATTTACTTTGGAAGGACAATAGAATCTCCCTCCTTTTCCGTCCTCTGAATAATAAAGTTCCCCTCAATAGGAAATGGATCAAATCCTAAATAAATAAGCACATCTGGTATTTATTTATCCCAGTCCTTAGAAACTTTTATGCTAACTGCAGTTCTGTTACTAAAGCTCTGGAAAACATCTTCTAGTTGTTTTTACACTATTTTACCAAAATGCATAAATATAAATGCTTGCTTTCCCATTGTTTCTCCTCTCTCATCCTATATGAAGTTAGAAAGTTGATTGACAACGTAGCTAATGTATTCCTTCTACTTTCTTCTTGTAGAATATAAACTCTGAAAACCTCCCCCAAAACACAGTCCCTCTCTCTCTGCTAGGGAAGAGAATGACACAATCAAGGATTCATTCCAAGAATTTTTTCCTGGCTTTCCAAAAGCTTCTTCAGCACATGCTGAGAATCATGTGCAGGTATTCCAATTCCTAGAAAGTTGCAGAAATCAATCTAGCATCTGATGTCCAAACATATGGTCATTTCCACAGTTAAAAACGGTCTCTCATGAAATCTTAAAATCTACTTACAAAAAAAAAAAAAAAAAGAAAAAAGAAAAAGACTAAAAACCAACCAGACTTAACCATATGTATACACAGTAGGTTTCTGGCGATATATGGTCTCCGCAGACACGGGACCATATATACGATACATGGAGCCAAGGAGACATCTCACTGGATGCCAGGATTTTGCTCTTACCCTGGGCATCGAAACACTATGAAGTGACTGAGACAGACAATTCACTAGGCTGCTGCATGAGGAAATGTATTAGTACAGACTAATGCACAGACTAACGGCCCCCTCACCTTCTAAGCCACTGCACGAGCAGTATGTTTGATGTCCTGTACTGTTTACTGAATTTGAGTTGCCATTGAAAACACAAAGACTTACGTGCTTCCTTCTGTAATCTTAAAGAAATAGGCCTCAAACATTTTGTTCATTCCCTTTCATTATTCCTTGGAACCACTTGTCACTCTTGCAGAAGTTTCACACCCATCTAGTGGCTGCAGACAGAACTGAGGGGCAAGAGCCACAGGTTCTCTACACTTGCTGCCAGATCCCCACTTAACCTCCCATCAGTCACCCACAAAAGCTACTTTTCCAATCAGTAAGAATTAAGGCATGGATAGTTGCTCACTACCGAGAAGTGCAATGAGATTTCAAAGTAAAAGTTGAAACATGATCAAACAGTAGTACGAATAACTACGGACTTGGGTACAACATTTTTTTTTTTTTTTTTAATGCACAAAAGATTGGATCTCTGCCCTCCCATTGCAAAATTATAGATTCCCATGGAGTATAATATGGGAGTTCTATAACACTGATTGTTATCTGAAAAAAACAAAACAAAACAACAAAAAAACCTCCAAAAGCTAATTTAATATAAGGAACTACAGAGGAAATGCATTGTACCTCTACCAGAAATTATGGTTGGATATTTATTTGCCGTACACCTCAATGAGCAACGTTCTCTGTCCAGCAATGAACTTCTGCATTGGCCAACAAACCCAAGTGATTACCGGCAGCTCGCTGTTGCACAAGGAATTATCATTGTTACACAGTAAGAAAGCTCAAGTAAAAAAAAATCAATAGGGAATTCCTTCAATGACCTGTCAATTCAAGAATCAGATTATGCTCAAATGCATTGACATGAATAGTAAAAAGGGACTTGGAGATGCTTTCTAGTGAGTCATCAGTTTTCTGAATGTTCTTTATGTTCAGAGGAAGAAAATGTTAAAGCCCCAAACCCACATGCATCCTCATTAACCAACTGTTTTTTAGCCAAGAGGGATGACAGTGGTTGCACTCATGATGCAACAGGAAATACTCTGATGCTTCCCAGTTAATGGAGATAACAGTTTTTACTGACAAACTTCAAATAAGTAGCATTAGCATCACAGTCACCACGTCTGAATTGTCTAGTTGCACAGCCAGAAATGTCACTGCCAGTATATTTACCAATGAATTCTCACTGTCTATGGAAATGAGGGCAAGGACAGTAAGATGGAACCCAGCATCTCTGAGATATTTCATGTTAATGAAAGTCAGTCTAACGAGAGGCTCTCGGAGCAAAGAGCACTAAAACCTACATACATTTCATGAAATATCTTGTTAGAGTTGTGTTCCATTAACCTTACTTGCATGCCTACTCAGCAACCACAACGAACTCAGTTTTACCAGATTTTGCATGTGGGTATTTTCCAAAAAAGATACATGATAAATACTTGAAGGACTCAGCACATCTCTGTAATTATATCGTGTTCGGCATCAACCGGCCCAATTAATCGTATGGGGAGTTGAACCTCCACCTCTCCCACTATTGATTAATGCTTTTGTGCAGTAAACCATTTGTCAGCAACATTAAGTGGAGCTCCACCTGAGCACGTAGTGGACTGAAGTGGATGAAATACATACACTTAAATGTCTGTTACATCTATCACCAGTAACAGCTCATTTTAACAACTGGTAAAGGCAGTGGAAATATAACTCAGGTAAATGTAAACCCTGTGGCTTAACGATTCTCTAAAACAGTCCAACTTGATCCCTTTCCTCATGGTATGTTTCTCTGTCCTGAAGGAACAGCAATACTTTATTCCAGCCCTTTCAATACATCCAGACTGTAAATAATGGATCAAAAACACCATCATGAATAAAGAAGAAGGTGGAAATAAAGCAACAGAAGGCATGAAAAAGCAGCATTTCTCACATACTGCACCTATGCTCTGCTGAAGGACTAAAGTCTACTGCTCCTGCTTATTTTAAGAGGATTTAACTAGCTAATGATAGAATCAGCAGGATTTTAAAAAGGAAAAACAAGAAAAGCTTTTTTATTTAAAAAAAAAAACAACTATATAAAATCAAAACATGCAATCAGAAGGCCCAAGTGGTGACTACCTCCTGCTTTCAGCCTTAGTCACTGAAGCAGTCCATTAAATGGGCTTTCACTGCCTTCAGTGCGGAGGACGAGGCATGTGGCACAGCACTGAGCAGGGACGTTCCGCACCACGCTCACGTCACGACTTCAAGAGGACAGTGGTTGCCTACAGCTAAGGCACACTGCAGGAGTTTGGTAAACACAGGACCCACATCTAGAAAGTCCCTTTACAGAAACCTTTATTACCACAAACACGCCTGCAACGGTAGTGCAATTAATTACCAGGATGGGGAGACACGCAAGAAAAGACCAAAAATTGCCTTTACTGGAACACAATTCATTTAGATGATTTATGGAGTTCTTTATTGCTGGCGTCACAAGAGCTTTTTCAAAACAAGAGAAATCATTAAATCCCATAAACCACGGACTATCACTGCGGTTAGCCGGTAATTGATATCCTCGCTCGTGCCATTTATATCACTAAATAGAGCTGATAAAACAAGAATTAGTAAAGCACGCTGACGGAGCCTGCCAGATCTCAGAGGGGAGTGGGATGAAGCAGGGTACCCTTCCCTCCTCTCCAACCACGCAGAAGGAATCCCTGCCCCCTGCATCTCACCACCCCCAGCAGCATTTGGAGCTCGGTGCAGGTGCTGCTCCAGCCATCAGGGCTTTGCTCAGCACCCCAAAACCCACCGACCCCAACCTGTGAGATGGGGCTGGATCCCTGTGCGCCCAACCCCAGGGGGTGGGGCAAGAAGGGAATTCATTCGCTTTTAATAGAGGGGGAAATCTGATGGCTATCCCCTAACCTCTGACCCTTTTCCATGGGGGGGATTTTAAATACTTTTTTTTTTTTTTTTTATGCAATAAAAGGGCTTTTGTGCTGCAGTTTTCCTGGCAGACTGCTGGGTGGAGAAAGTGCAAGATGAGAAATCATTTTCAACAGCAGACCGGTGACTTTATAGACAGTTGCCAAATAACAGCCAAAATGTGTGCACGGCAAAGAAACTCCCAAATACAGAGCAGGAAGGGAAAAGGGATGTATGCTTAGTGATGAGAAGCAAGCAGGCGTATTATAAAAGACTCAGAAGGACGGGAGAACAGCACCGAAAATGCAAATAAATCAGCTCAGACTGTAAGGGGAAAAAAAAAAAAAAAGCTGCTGCTGATAACCCTGAGCAAACACTGTTGCCTCAAAGATGGAAAAAGCTCCCTTACCTTATTACTAATCCTCGCTTGCACCTGCTCTGCAATCATAAATACTTCGAGGTGCTTAATATGAAGCTAAATTGATGGCTGAATTTAAGCAATTTCTTCGCAACCCTCTTTTTAAAGATTCAAAAGGAGATTTTTAGCATCGTCCTCCTCAGTATCCATTTGCTTCCCAAAGAATTCCAATTTTCTTGAAAAAAGAGGCAAAAAAAAAAAAAAAAACAAAAAAAACCGCGGTCTGCCTACATACAAACGGGCACTGTATAGATCCAAAAAGCGGGGAGTGGGGGAATCTGAGAGGTGGCACTACAAACTTGGCAAGCAGAACGTATCCTCGGCAGCAACGAGAGGGGGGGGGGGGGTGAAAAAAAAAAAAAAAAAGGAAAAAAAAAAAAAAAAAAAAAAAGGCAAAATTCCCAAGGAGATTTTGAAGGGAAAAAAAAAAGGAAGAAGAAAGGAAAGCACAGAGGGAAGGCGCATGGAGCGAGCACACGCGGGCTGGCGGAGCTCTCCCGGCCACAGCCATCCGATCCGGCAGCCCCCCCAGCAGCCGCTCCCCGCCGCTCTCCCCGCCCCGGCTCCGCACGGACACACGGACACGCACACACGCACCGCACCCCGCGGGCTCTGCGGGGATCCCCGCGCCCGCCAGTGTGCGTGGCTGTGCGTGTGAGTGTGCCCGTGCCCCGCACGTCACCGTGACGCTCAGCCCCGGCCGCCCGAGCAGCCGCAGCGGAAAGTTGTCCGCGCTCACCCCGCGTTGTGCGGGGTTGGATGTCGGCTTCGGGGTTTGAAGTGGTTGGGTTGTTGGTTTATTTTTTTCTCCTTCCCCGCAGAAAGCAAGGTGTGGGGGCAGACTGTTCACCTCGCTCTGCCTCTGCAGCCTTCTCTCCTTCCTTTCGCGTTTCCCCCGCCCCCAAACTCCCCGCTTTCCCAGGGGAGCCATCCGTGTGAGCAGCACAAGGTCCCCGGACACACGCTCTGCCCCAGCCCGGCCGTGCCCCTGCTCTCAGGGTGCAGCTCATCACCACCCACCCCATCCGTAGGTGCAGCCCTCACCTCTCATCCTGCTCCTTCCCTCTCTTTTCCCCGACCTGTTATACATTTCACCTGAGATTTTCAAAGGCCTCTAATTATTCTAATAATGTACGTGCATAAATCTTCCCGAGCAGCATTTCATTAGGCAAACATCAATCTAGGGCACACAGATGTAAACAGAGGCGTTGAGGGCTAACAGCAGGTTACACACTGCGGTCAAAACAACAACACAGAGCTACTTGGTTCTGTTTTCCAGGGAAGCTGGTCCATAATTTTTTTACAAGGTTCCAAAGGAACAGCCTGTGTCAGTAGATTACCAGGTTACTGGAGCAAGTCTCACTTTACAGCAGCCTTGCAAGGCTCTCCTGCATACAGTTAAATCTAGGAAGGGAGGAATAAAACATGAAGGTCTCACCTCTCCAACCTACCAGTATTTCATAGTCACATAATCTACATACATCAAAGAGAAGCTGATTTTTTTTTTGTTCTATTTAGTAAACTGGGAGTCAGAAAATGGCACCTTGATTAGAAGAAGCAAATGATGGGTGCACAACAAAAAGAAAAGAGCAAGAAAAACAGCTCTCCTGACCTGCCCTGGGATTGCTGTGCCTGCACTGCACCAGACTCTTTCTCATCCCTCAGAAGGTGCTTGGAAGAGGCGGTCAGGGATGCACAAGTGGATGGACGTGGAAGTCCAAAGGGAAGTAAGGAATTCAAAAGTCTTAATCATAGGTGCAGAGAAGGCAGAAAGAAGGAAGAGAGGAGGCAATGAGGCAGAGGAAGGGAGAGAACAGAGCAAAGAGGCTGGTAATAAAGGCTTTCGGGCTTCCTCAGCTGGAAAATATGTCTTTGTCAAGGACTTTTACATGCTATTTTCTGGTGAGGAAATCAAAATCATATCCCAGCAATTCAGTATCTAGCTGAACATTGAGTGTTACTGTAGGACTGAAGGTGAAGGGCCTTAAAGCTCTCTTAATGTCCTTTTTTTTTTTTCCCCTGACAAAAGAAGAAACAATGAGGGATTGATTTAAAAGATGAGGGTTTGGTTTAACACTGAGCCCAGGAAATATTCATCACTATTTTGTAACAGTTGACACATTTACAGTAAAATGAAAATACCACTCCTGAGAATTTGGTACAAGAGGAAGAACAGTTTTGTGCTCTGCACCCAACACAGCCATTAAGGAAATCCAGAAGGCCTGCAGCCTGCAGATATTTCAAAGACAGCACCTGCCTGAACCACAATGCATTTTTCAAGCCCTCAAATCAGCATGACTACCAGGGCTCCTTCCCAGAATGCTTCCCCACAACTGAGAAGGTCAGAAACAAAACAATATTTTCATGCACTAAGTCAAACAACACCTTGATTTATTCTCTGGAACAACATATGTGACTTTGGAATATGCAGTTTCATCTTTAATCACCGTTCCAATGGCTGCAGAAGCAAGGGCAGCTGCTCCCATCTGCTGTGTGGCACTGGGGGAGCAGTACCAGCCAGTGCCTCAGAGATGGGCTGGCAGAGGCAGAATGTCTGTTATACCTACAAGGATCTTCAGAAAGAATGGCCCCCTACCCACACCTCACGTAACAGTATACCAAACTCAGGTAGGTGCATCCATCCTTTGCACACCGCTTGGTTCAAGCAATGGCCATCTGGGGAAACAGAACCTATGGAGAGATAGGACAGAGCAGGGAAGCAGCTGTTCTGTGCAGCACGGTGCCTTTTGCAGCATGTGATTTCCAGATAGAAATCTGTGTGGTTGTTACAGTTTAGAAAAATGGGAGATCAGCCCTTCACCTTCCATCCCCCTAAAGAAAGCACTGCTGGGAGCAAGAGAGGCTCTGAAATGGAGCAGACATGAAGGGAATAGGAATGCAGATGTAAGGGAGAGCTCTGCATGTCTGGAAGGTAAGTCAGATACGTTTCTAAAGCGATCATTAATTTGGCATTCTCATCCTGAGGAGCAGATTTAACCTTCTAGCCAGTAAGTTATCAGCTTAATCCTCACCACTGCAGTAACTGAATACCTTAAAGAGCTTTAAACTGGACATCCAGATGAAGTTCACAGAATCTAGGTGTAAGGCTGCCAGCTTCAGACTCACTCAGGTTTTTCTACGGGTGGGAGCTTGAACGTAACACAGCTACACATAAGCATTCTACCTTTCAGTTGAGGGTGACTTGTCAGGGTTAGCCTCAGGGGTATTTCTAATACATTCCCTTTACTTGTGGGGATTAAAGGATTGAAGATATCTTCCAGTCCTTTCCAGCTTCTACATCTTTTCCTGTGGATTCATATAGAAGGGAAGGTGCTGTAATGCAGCTGGTAGCTAATATATCTCACAAGGGCAACATAAAGTCACTTGCTAATACGAGTCCAGCCTTCTCCAGCTTGTAACCATGGCTGTGTGAACATTTGGGTCTTACCAGATTCTTCAACATTCAACCAGACCACACAGACAAAAGTTGATTAAGAATAATGGCAAATGATTGCATGCATCACATTCCAAAAACAAAGAGAAGAGACTTCCACTCTTAATGTAATCTGCTTCTGTGAGACAGAGGGAATGAAGGTACCCTAAACATGACAAACAGAAAATGGTACATACAAAAATAGGGGAAAGAGAGCTGCATAATAAAGCTGTCTTTAGGAACTGTCCAAGGGAGACTGAAAATGAATTGCAGCAAGGATGACTTTGAAGAGAAATTGTCAGCTTGCTTAGCTCCCAAATTCATATCTTCATGCACAATCTTGAGTCAAAAAATAAAATGCACATGCCTCGAACTTAGGAGGCTGAGGATAGGACCCATATGCTTTCTCCTGGCTATGTTACATATTCACTGTATGATCTTAGCTTAAGTTTCAGAACAGAAGGAGATATAACAATGCAGTTGTATATATGAAATACAAGTGATGGGTTATTGGCAAGCATATAAAATGCAGTGCAACTTAGGCTTCAAATGTCATAAAAATGGCTTGACTGTCAGAGGTGCTGGACAGCTGAAGAGTTCCTGACATTGTGGGAAAGAAAAGGATTCCTTTAAGACAAAGGAATCTTTGTCTTAAAAAATGCCCACCTTCTTTGAACAGCCTGTACTCATCTCTCAGAGCAGTCTTGCAATGACTGAGGTAGAAGCAGGTGTAAAAGTTAAAGTAGGGTTGAAATATTAAGGGGTTAAAATTTCAAGGAAAATGGTATCTACAAGTGAGAAAAATGAAAGCGTCTGTTTGAATTAAAAGCCATTTTGAGGTTTTGTGCTTTTTTTCTTAAATAATCAAACCAGATGTTATCAGGAATCAACATCCAAGGAACCTTAACTAATCACTGAAACATTATTTCAAAAACATCATGTGAATATAACGAAATACAGCAGACATGCTACTTATCTTTGAGAAGATACTCCTGCTCTTGATGCCTATTGTTCTAACAGGGTGAGCATTTGTTCCTCCTCTGGTGTGAAGGGACCCTTACTGAACACCAAGAAAAGAAAAAGCGAAAACATTAAAATAAAGATAAATACTCTAATGCTGGGACCCTGGGTCACCTTGAGGTGATCTATCTTCTTCACCTTGTTTCAGTGAACCAGCAACTGCTCCTATTTCTCACGTTAGTATTACAACTCAAAGATGACACATCCACATATGATATATAGTGTCTTCTTTTTAGACTCCTGCATCCCATATATTAAACAACAATGCTGTTCTTAGGTCTCCAGTGTCACAAAGTCCAATTTCCTTCTAGAATGGTAGGCACAGTCAGAAAGAAGAATTCTTGGGAGGCTGATTTGTCTTCTATGTAAATCAGAAGTCACACACTGCAGGTTTCAGGTGTTGAAACCTGAAATCCAGAAGCAAACCTCTGAGATTAATATTTTGCCAGCAAAGCAAAGAGTCACTTCATAAGGTTTTGAAAAGCTTCTAGCCTCAGCCTAGCTTTCATTTAAATCACAGGCAGCCCTCCTACAACAGACACAGCTTTATGAGTATGAGGCACCAAACATCATTAATCAAATCATCCAAATTTGACCCTGGGTTTTTAATGCTATGTTACTGTTGAGATTTAGTAGTATAGTTAAATATATTCTCATTTCTCTCACCTCTACAAACACAGCTTGATGATCTGAGCAAACACACGTGGGCACGTTCCTGTGACGCGCTGGTGATTTACCCTTCTGGCTCTCACAAAGGACCCAGTCCCATTAACAAAACTGACAAAAATCGAACCAAGGCCTCATCTGATCTCACTCAAAATAAATCATCTTTTGCTTCCTGATTTTAGATTACATATCTTCGAACTGAAGTAGGCCAGTAGCTGTACTTTTCCCCTTTTTTCACTAATGACTAAGGACTTTAGCTGTTCATCAGTGAACATCATATGATAAAGATGTTCCAAAACTAAGAAAGAACTCATGGATAGAAAATATAATTTCTCCTGTCTACATTTCTTGTCATAAAGCAGTCATCAAGCATGATCTACTATTAAATAGATGTTTAAATCACGCAGATGTAAGTAAACTCAATCCCTATTACACCTAAAATATGAGTTCAACATAATTTCCAGGCAGATGGCCTGAGGACTCAAGTTTGTATCTAATCAAGATATTTCAAGTAGCAGAAAATTTTTATCTTTTTAAGTACTAATATATCTTAACTTCAGGAGAAAGGAAGGTGTCTAGAAATGCAGGTTGCATCATAAGAAAGAGAGGAAGACCCAGCAAACACTTCTAAAGATCTGATCATCACCAACATAGCATATGTATATACCAAAAAATACTCAGTCACACCAAGGCGTGATGTAGGCACTCAAAGTTTAAAATACTATGCAACAATATTTGGCCTTTTCCCACTTTTTCAAACCTTTTTAGTTGTCAAAAGTCTTATTTCCATATCTGAGACTACTAGGCCTACTGGATATAAAGGAGTTTTGTGATTATCCTTAAAGTGTATCTGACATTGCTATTAACGCTTTCAACTTGCTACCAGTGCGTTTTTGCAGTTTCATCCTTTTAGCAGAACTGACACGTATAAAAGCTTTGAAAATTCAAAGTATTAATCTCCAAAAGCATATGTGTAATGATTACTTAACCAATAGGATGTTTTTTTTTAGTTCCTCCATGAGTTGGCTCAGTAACAGTACAATATTAATAATGCCTTAGCTTATACTTTTACAACCTGTTCTCAATTTTCCCATCTGTCGATAGACTAAAATTGTGTTTACAAAATCGCTCATTTTCTAACTTTTTCTTCCTGTATAAGGAAACTACAAAACCCCAAAACTCAAGGCTCAGCTCTGTTTTCACTGTTGTTGATATAACTGTGAAGTAGCTCCATTGATTTGAAAAGTGTTATTTTGGTTTTATCCTGTGACAAACAAGAGGAGAATTTTCTTTTTACCATTCCAATTAAATATACGCCTTTACTTCTGTTCACTGTTTTTCCTCACAAAACTGCAGCTTCAGGCATCCCTAGCTACGACATCAGTAGCTACACGTACACAAGACCCACAGCCAGCAGTGATCTGCTTTGTGAGCCTGAACCCTAGTCACCTTTGGTACAGCTCAAAGAGGAGCGAGAAGGAAATAATTGTGTTATGTCTCAGCCATCAGAAAAGCATGAGACACACTCCAGCTCCTCCTGCTAACCACTGATTTTAGGTCATCTACCATCATCATTGCTCTCCATTCACCAAAACTCCAAGGCTGCAGACTCATACATATGTAGAGAAGTCACTGTAATGGGACTGCCTCACACAAAAACCTGTGTGATCAGAAAGAGGGGAATGGAGAAACCTGTACTCCTCAAGACCTGCACAGAGCCTGAACTCCCTCCCCACATGCTGCAAGGAGTAGCTGGGGGATTGGTATAAAGAAAGGAAATCTTTGTAAATAGTTCTTGGAGCTGTAACTTAGGTCACTCTTTTCATTCCCATTCAATAAGATTACTTGAGTAAATACCAGTCTACAGATCGATCGAGTGCCTCAAGATTTGGCCCCAAGTCAATGAGTGCTTAAATGGCTTCACTGATAAACATATTTTTATGCCAGATTTAATGTCAACATCTGACGGTGTGATGGATTTCATTCGTAGGATCTATTAATTTTTATCAAATGAAAAATTTCACAAGGCACTTTAGATTACAGCTGTGAAACGTTTGCAGGAGGACCAGCTCTTGCCAGCCTCTCTTGCTTATAGTGCCACTTACACTGAAAGTGACTGAAAACAATTGTACCTTCAAAGCACCAAAACAAACGAGTTCAAAACCCCTTATTCTACATGAGGAAAAGGAAAACAAAGGAAGCACAGTAGGTACTTCTGTAAATTTTGATGCACGTGTCTCACAGCGCATGGGTACATCTGAACTGAAGTAGACCAACATTTGCCAAAGGAGTGGGAAGAGGTCAAAAATAAACATCCTTAAATCTCACCTTGCCACTTCAACAAGTTTGAAAAAGCCAATCAAGGGAACATTTCTTACAGTGCCACAGTAAACCAAGGAGCAGTTTGGTTATCAGGTCATCTGCTGAGTAACATATTTTGTTTTGGTGCTAAGATTCTCCTTCTGATCTCAGAAGTATACTAAAAAGCTTCCCATTTATAATTAGTTCCATTTTTTAGACGTCTTTTGCTCAGATGGTGAGAATCTTCCCAGCACCGGTACGCAAAAACAATTACCAGCATCGTGCTCAGTCTATTCTAACTCCCCTTCACCCAGCAATAATTATATTTCTTTTGTGTCTTTCAGGAAACAGATTGTTTGCCATAAAATTAACTTGACATGATTCAAAAAGAAATGCAAAGCATTTTATAAGGAGTCTGAGAGTGAGGGAGCTACAATTGTGAACAGAGGCTTAAAGGAGAACGGGGAAGACTTGTGCTTTCAGCAGAGGAAAACTTCATTACAAATTAAGTTTTGTTTCCTTTACTTGCTGCAGCACAATGACAGCCTTGACAGACATATGGGTTGTTTAGAATTGTAAAGGCTTTTTAGTTTAAAGTGCTTCAGGAATATATCTAGCTGCAATATATGACGTGGGCACTTTTTATTTAGCTGTATTCTACTAAATGCAGTTTGTAATTGGAACACCTTTCAGTCCACGCATAAAAAGATATGCTTCAGTCTAATTCTGCATTGCTGAGCTTCACATACCACAGGCCCTGCTAAGCCTGTGGGCTGCACACTGTGCATTGCTATGCATTTTAACACATACACATCATCACTTCTCTGGGAACTGGAAAATACTTGAAGCTGCCCTGTCTGTGAGCAGACAACCGAAACCACAAGGTCTTTATGTCATGTAAGCCTTCTTCCAAAGAGAAAGAAAGAACAAGGTCACTCCAAGCTGTTGCTTTTGATGTTTTTCCTTCATGCAGGGGCTGCAGCTTCAGGTCTGTTACAACAATAAGGTTTAGCTTGAAAGTGTCACACTCTGTCATTATGTGCCCAGAGTGCATCATAGCTCTTAGACACATTACAGTTTTTGTTCTTTTTTCTTTGCCTAGTATTAAAGCTATACACTCTGAGACAGATCCTGATTTCCCTTACACTGTGCAACGCCCTGACTAAAGCTATCTGGTTGACTGGAATTACACCAAATGACACAAGCATGGATGAGATTAGACTGTAGCTGATTACAGGATCTGCACATCAACTGGTGCTCTTTCTGGCTCATGCATTAATCACTGCCAATAACAACGCTGCAGCTCTAAACTCTGGCAGTTCAGGATACAGAAGCAACATTGTGCTGCAGATCAGGAAAAGCCCTGGGCTTGGAAACCCCTATGTACTGTTAACTAAACCAGGCCTGAATCTGGTTTTCTTTGTCCAAGTCTTCTTGGTTCTGTCAGTAGACTACAAAACATACACAAATAGAGCAAACACCAAACCCAACTGAATCTCAACAAGATGTCTCTGGAGAAAAAAGAAGGCTGTATTTTCCAGACTTAGCCAGTTGGTAGATGTCATCTTAAAAACTCATATCAATGCCGTTACCTCAGCAGTCGGGATGGCACTGCCCCACTTAACATGGATCCTTCACCTCCACCTCCTATCACCTTCTACTGCGTACTGCACCCTAACAGCCAGCTAACATCTGTAATGACACTCGTCTCTAGAGGCAGACTGTCCTAAATAAGGACTCCTTATTAGTGAGAGTGTTACCATATGGTGCTTAGTGTTCGTATACTAACACCATTAATAGTCTTGATTCAAGAGTCTGTAGAAACAGCATCTAAAGGAAACCAGACATTTCTCCTCGCAACACCATGGAGATTCAGATATTTTGCTGTGTACCGGAGAGTCTCTCCAGAACTGACACTACACAGGGGTGAGGGAAGAGCTGCCCTATATAGGCCTCAGCATCAAAGAAATATTTCATTTGATTACAAGTGAATTAGGACTGCATTCAGAAGGGGGAAAAAAAAAAAAAAGAAATAAGACAAATGGCTTGCCTATAAGAACACTGGATCCAATAGAAAGAGGAGACATTACAAAGGAACTGTGAGAGCGAAACAGAAGTTACACTCTGACTTTTCTTTTAAAATTTAAAAATAACTTCTGCATGAACAAGAGTCTCCTGGGTGCAAACTTCAGAAGGAACTTAAAGAATATTCTCATGTCACTTGTGGTTAATGTAATGTAAGAATTCTTTCTTGCAGTCTTTTAGTGAGATACAGGGTAGAAAACCGGACTCCCACTCACAGACAGTTTTTTTTGTTGTTTTTTTTTTCCCCTTTGCACACTTGTCAAAGAACATGTCCTTTCCTCTTAGAATAACGAGACCTATTCACAGAAATTCTGCAAGCAGAGTCTCCGTTCCTCCACAGGGAAACAAGGGCAATGTCTAGAGTGTTTCAAAGGGCTCATTAATAAGTAGTTGTGAACACTGAGCTTAATTAAACATGTGCAAATCCTGAATATTAATTTGGTAAGAATTACGTGGGGTCACACTTTACTTAGGTGTTTTTATGGCACGTGATTTTCTTCCCCCCGTTAATACATCTGTATGTGTTGGTCTTGGAATTCTGGATTTCTAATTGAACCTGCAATTCAGAGGCAAAAGAGGAAAAGACCAGATGATCTTGACAAGACTCTGCAGTCTCTCTGAACTCACTGGTATGCAGGACTGAATTGTAGATTTTTATTTTTTTAAAAACAATTTACAATAAAATACCTCATGAGTGCTTCTGCCAGGGCATGGTTCACATTTCTCTCCCCATCTCAGTCTTAAGGAATCTTTATATATATATATATATATATATATATATATATATATATATATATATATATCTCTGAGCTCTGATAACTAACTGAGAACGATAGCCTGCTGTTCTTACCCAGCCAAAAACTGCCAAATGTCAGAGATACAGCAGGAAGAACATTTGGCTGCTTCTGTCACTCTCAACAAAATCTCTAACATTTTGTTTTATCTAACGGCTTCACTTTTCGTAAGATGATTCAAACCCCTATAGGGGACCTCCATTAGTCCGCTGACATTTTTCTGCCAGTATAATTATTATGTCCTTCTATAGCCTGCCTTTCATCTGTGCAGAATTTCTCCTTTGCACAGAAGAGTTTACTTAAAGTCCTTAAGGTGGAAAACTGGAGGATCCAGAACAGTTCTTCAACATAAGCTAAGGTGGAGGGCAAGCTATTTGGTGTAGCTGTGCACGTGGAAGGATGGCTGGCAGCTGGCGCCATCAAATAGCAGATGGACACTAAGAAAGAATCATTCTATGTTCAAAAAATATTGGGGCTGAGGGGAGAGACTTTTTTGTCTCTCCTCTACACCTCAGTATGCAAAATATATTTCAGGTTTCAACCACTTCACCCGTAGCTGGAAGGTGGATACTTCTGCTGGAGCACATCTTGCAGTACAGACTCATACATCTCTCTGTTATTCACAACTCTTAACAGTTTGCTTTGCTTACTCCCTCTAGTTTGTATTCAAAATAAGATATATTTATACATGTATTTCAAGGAAGATACAGACTTCACTGGAGCCTAGTTTCTGTATTCCAACGTACAGAGCTACTACCAAACGTTTATGGCTTTATCTACGACAATCCTACCCAGACTCAGCTCTACTTTTAACTTGGGGTTACAGCTAGCCCCATGAGCACGTGTCTATTTGTTGCTAAGCAGGTGCAGATCTGAAATCAGAATAGAGCACTTGGGATAAAAAGAAAGCAAATCCACCTCCTCAGATTTAAAGACAATATTGCCTTGGTAACAGGTAACACAAGTGAAGTATGTGGTTAATTAAGGCTTCCAGTTATAAGAGCGACAAAATAGAAATGAAAATGAGAAGCACTGTAGCAAAATATAGACAGCCGTTAATAGTCAGGTAGTTTAAAACACATTAGTATAAACCACTAAATGATTGAAAGGACAACTGTGGGGTTGAGAGAGAAACAGTGAACAAAAACAGAAAACTTCATGGACTGGAGCACCCTCATCAAGACAAGAAGGGATTGAGAGAATTCATTCTTCACTCACTGGTGAAAGAGAGGAGTAAGAGGGTGAGAAGTTATCCAAAGCTGAATCTGAAGCTAGGTTAAAGAAAGAAGGCAATTCCATCTGCAGTTCTTAAACTCTGCCCACAGTCATTATGTAGAAAACTAACATACAAAACCAAAGCAAACAAGACCTACCATTCATCCTTCTTCTCTTCTTTACCAGAGGACTCTGACCTCACTTACTCCTCTTGGAAAATACATAATGTGAGCATAAGGCTGAGTGTTATGGACTTGAACAAAAATGCATCCTTTTAGCACGTTAGCAACCACTTTGGCTGCAATAAATGGAATACAAAAAACAAATACATAAATAGCAGTATATGAAACAGAAACAGTTAACACAGGGTGGCATACAGCTCACTAAAAATAACAGTGGAAGAAAAGGGCAGTGACTTTTCCCATAAATGTTAAAGCCTGGACAAAAGAACAATACAGGAGTTTAAAAATCTAAGAGCTGAAGCAATCTTAAAAGGAGGAAGCTTTTTCTACAGGGAAAGTATAGGGTTTTATATTGCTGTATAGGAAAGTGATATCATATTCATAGCAGACAGATTTCTAACTCACAATTAGTAGCTTTCAAAAAGGATAAAATAAGAAGCAACTTCTTAAAGCTCCCAACGATTAAATGCTATGCCTTGAAATTGAAAATGTTTCCATTTGTGATGAACAGTGTCTTCCCCAAACTGAAAAAGTTGATTTAAAAAAAAAAAAAAAAACACGTTTTTTCTTCTACTTACAGTCGTATCAAATTCAACTTACGACATCATTCATGATAAATATGAACATACTCATGTACAGAGGACTAGCACTATGCATGTGTCCACTCAAATGTCTATTTGTACACGTCCATTTGTGTGGCAAAAAGCTGAATCTTGTGCCGTAGCAGTACCAGCTGAGACATACAGCTCACTTTTGACAAGCTGAAGAAAATTATATGCACTTTTATTCCTTGTTTAGGCATGTTTGCTTTTAAGTACTGGGTTGACACTTGTGAACAGGGCCATGTAATTATGGACTACAAGAACTTATATAAGTAGGGAGAGATAGCACAAGGAGCAGCACAGTGATTTAACACACAGGTTTTAATCCAGTTTGGTAGAAGACTCTCAGTAAAGTCTTCTTTACTCACACATTGTTTTTGTTAGTCTGTAAAAAGAAGGATAACAAATACCAAATTCACAGAAATCCAAATGGGATTAACTGGGCTTTGCAGAGTCTAATGGCATGTGGTCGTAGGTGTTACCAGTAGTTTTGGACTTAAGTTTAATTTGACCCAGTAACGTACAGTTGAAAGACAAGATAAAATCTATAGTCACAAATCTTTTAAGACAACCAACTGACTTCAGGCTGCTACCAGAGAGCCACGGTGATAAAATAACAGTCATATTCTTTTTCTCTGGACGATTTATACAACTGTGCAGTAGTACTTTTCAGTAGACACAGAAATCTAGTCATTGATCTCTTGTAATGCTTAATTCAATTTTGAGAGGAAGTGGCCTACATTTCATGGATACATTTCATTAAAAGACTATTTATTCATTTTGCATTTTGAAAATACTTTAGCAGAGATACTCAATACAGACTCTCAGAGTATGATGAATTATAAAATTTGTTGCCAGTCTCCAGCAAAAATGATATTAGAGCACTATGGTTTCCTAACACGCTTAACAGAATCATGGGAAAATAGGGAAACGATGGATGTGGACAAGTAATCTTGTGCATCTCCTAGCCATAAGGAAGGATGAACTCTACTTATGGAGCATCTAACAAAAGTTTGTCTAATCCAATCCTTTAAGAACTCTGTCGACAGACAGCTCAGAAAATCTATTTCAATGCTTCAGTATGTGCAGCATTAAAATTTGTGGTTTTTGTTGCATTTGTTTTGCTTTTCCCTTTATCTAGCCTGAATCCTCTTTGCTGCAGTTAATGCTTATTTTTGGTCCTACTAGATGAGATATGTAAAACAGTTTAATGATCTTCTATGAAAGAAGAACCTATAGCCTTCAGAAATCATGCATCCACCTCTGCTCCCATCAGCTTTTCTATCACCCATCATCCCCCATCTCCCATCCTCTGAATTACTTTTTGTGCCATTCAGTCTTTATTTATCTCACTTACCAGGCTCTGATCATTTATGCTGCTGGTCTGTATCTGGCTCTAAGTGCAGTGCCCAGAACTGAACATTATATGTTCAATGGAGGTGTACCAATACCAGAGTGATTTGTACTCATCAGAAAGAGCTGCAGGCTGTACAAGTTCAAGCCATGACTTCCCTGTCTCTTGAGCAACAGCGCGATCTTGGCCACCACTGTTTGACTTGTGACACAATGCAATTCCTACACCTATCTTCAAAGACAAGTTGTACCTAATTTTGAAGTGAATTATTCATAACAAAGTCACTTAAAGCAAGTCTCATGCTCTTCCAGTTAAGGCTACAGCATTTCCATAACCAGCTTGTAGGAGAGCCATAGAAAACAGGCCAATCTTTTAAATAAATCCACACTGCTATGTATTTCCTTGTTACAGTTGAGTTGCTGAAGAGTATTTTAATTTCTTCCAGGTTTTTTTTTTTTTTTTTTTTTAACTATTATTTTTGAGAGATTGTTGAGACTGAGCTGCAGTGCTTCTGACAACAGACACTAGGATTGGTTTTCTCATTGTACCTCACCCACCTCCTGCTGCTTAGTCCCAGTGACCAATGGCCGAAACATTGCTATATGCCATTTGTTTGCTGCCCGGAAATGGAGCTCAGCAGGCCCAGTTAACCAGAAAAGATCTAATTTCTTGAATCCATAAAATGTTTTGCCCGTCTTCTTCTTTCTTTTTCCACAGATTGTGATCTGCAGCATTTTGCAATTGCAAAATGACACTTTGACTGATTTTCCTGAACAAAATATATCCTTCTGTTATCAGTGTTCAGGATATCAAGTTTTTGCTCCAAAATATCAATACATATCAAAATATTGATATGTATTACAAATTATGTGGATAGAATCATAGAATCACAAGGTTGGAAACAACTAGATGCAAGATCATCTAGTCCAATCATCCTCCCATCACCATTGCTACCACAAGCTACTAAACCATATCTCGTAGCTCTTCATCCAGACTCCTCTTGAACACTGCCAGGGACGGTGACTCCACTGCCTCCCTGGGCAGCCATTCCAGTGCCTGACCACTCTGTGAGAGAAAAAGTTCTTATGTCTAACCTAAACCTCCTCTGGTATAGCTTGCGGCCATTTCCTCGGGTCCTGTTTGTTGCCTGGGAGAAGAGGCCAAACCCCTCCTTATCACAACCTCCCTTCAGGAATTTGTGAGAGAATTTGCACAGGCAGCTAAATTGGCTGTTCATGTCCGTACACTGAATTTGCTAGATGAGATTTGGAATGGAAAGAGAGAAGCTGAGAGGAAGAAGTTTCGAAATCAATTCTTCCAAGGACCGTGAAGAGGAAACAAACATTTAAGTACGTGTAGGTTATTAGAATGACATGAGCCATGTTTCACAACATCAGCCAGAGGATTATTGTCACCAAATACATGCATGGACAGACCTTGTATGATGTGTCTAGAAGGGTTTGCAGGGCCATATGGCAGCACAAATATACATCTTTAGTTACACCCAATAAGAAAAGCTGCATGAAGTTATATACACACAGCTGGGTAATGTAAAATGGGAGCCTTGGAGGAGATACTGACAGTTATAGCACACGTCACTTTACGGAAACTTCTGATCAGCCTTCCTGGTATTGCCCTCTAGTTCTCCATTTGAGATTTATGGAACCATTTATGATGAATCATTGTCTATTTAATAGTTCCAGTTGAGAGAGACTGTTAATGATTAATATGTTTTCTTTCAAGTTCTAACCCACACCTCCATACAATCAACAATAACTATTTTGCACATATACTAGTACATTTACATGCTTAGCAGGTCAGTAACAAGCAAGCCTCTGATTTAATACATGACAATACAATACAAGGTCTCCCCACTTCCAACCCCATTCCCATAGCTTCTATATTTTATGTCTTTTCCTGTTTTAATAGCATAGCTGTGAAGTGCCTTGGGACTTGGTAGAAAAACACTATCAACATTCATGCTATTAAAAGCCTTATGGGTTACTGTAAAATTTATTTACATTGCTATTATCTCTCTTTAAAAGTTTAAATGGATCATGTTCCCAGGTTCAGAGTGACGTGGGCAGCAAATCCAGCAAGCTGTGACAGATCAAGCAGAAGACAGCCCCAGCTGAGGAAGTCATCCTGTCTACCACATTTTTTCTGTAAAGCAGAATAAGTGGCAGCATCTCCATTAGAAGAGAAATGCTAGTGGACCTACGCTCACAAACAATCGTTACCTTTTTAGCTTGCGTAACCTATATTCCAAGTCACTATGGGAAGTGAAGTCATGTAACAGTCTACTTCCCTGCATAAATTTTTGCTTTGAAGCAACTGGGCTTCCAGGAAATCAAGAGATTTTATGCTGAATGTATTACTAGTTTCAAATTTATTTGTAAGAGAAAAGCATCACCCTTCACTAAAGTCACCAGCGCAGCAGGAGCCTGCATTAGCTTCAGCAGCAAATGAATCTACAGCTTAAAAGGAAGCACAAAAATCTATGCTTATATTTTTGTCCATACAGAGAAGGAAATCTAGGTGAAGATTTCATGTTGCTGATCTCATAGCAGCTATACTAGGGATGGGGATTTTGTGAAGGAAATAAACTTAGAGATCATGGGCCATCTCCTGACAGCTGTGCAGGGAGGTGGACTGCCTACAAGTCTGCAACACACCAGCACACGAACATCACAGAGAAAGGTAATTATATGCACACATTTTAAAGTCACTGCATCTTAGCACTTAATTTATTTTTGTGCTCAGCCACTGCTTATTTATAATCTTAATAAATATGATGCATTGGGAAAAGCAGGTCAATAGGAATGATTCTTCAATCTAAAACAACATCAAAAGTAGATGAACATATATCTTTTGCTTTACACACTTTCTATATTAGTTACCCCAGCAATTTGATGAATGTCTGTAGGCTACCAACTCTTTTTATTTTTTAAACAAGAGCAGGAAAAAACAACCATAGTTGAGTTTCTTTTACAAGTGAAGGATGAGCAAGAGGCTAGAGAAGTTAAATTAACCTTTAATTTCTTTGAGATCCAGAATCAAAGAAATAACTCAGCTTACAATTCATGGTAATGTCACATTAGAAAAGCTGTAATTTTCCATTTGGAAAAGGAATTGTTGATATAGTCACTTGCAAGATTTAATGGCAATTCTCTGTAAAAAGGACAAGGGCTCATTCCACTGAAGTCATTGCCAGTGCAGAAAACAATCTGTGTTCTTGTTTCTCCCCAGCCTCTAACCGTGGGGCCAGAGATAAAATAATGTTTTCACTAATATTTTTTTATTTATTTTTTGTTACTTCTCTCTATAATCCTCGCCTGGAAAGAACCCTTGGAAGACCAAAGCCAGAACCTTGACTCTCCATCTTTCCTTCATAGATGATATTCAGTAGGTTCATACATATTTAACAATATGGTTGAAATGTTAACCTGCAAGCCAATCAGGATTTTCTCCTTAAGTTTGATGTTGCATGTTTTTTCTTCTGCTTTCCAGGGGACAGAACTTCGTAGGAAAACTTGAACCTCCTTGCACTGACTTGTTCTTTGAAGAAATCATTCCAGGAGCCTATTTCACAAGCCTCTTAAGCCCAGGATCTCCCACAAGTTTAGAAAGTAGAAGTTCGTTGCATATATAAAGGAAGCACTAGTTGTGAAGAAAGGAAAACACAGCCTGGATGGTTTTCCTGAAGTCATAAATTATATATCAACTGTTGTTAAATGAAAATTCCAGGGGTGTTACCAAGAACTAGCTTTCTTGTAGGCATGCAAACTACAACATCCCACTGAAACCAAACTCTCGACCCTCTGTTCTTACTTTAAAATTTCAGCATGCAAGATGTTCAATATATGACAAGAAGCACTGTGGGCTTTCCTCAAAAGCGTGGACAGTGAGTAAAATATGTACTGAAGCAAAAATACAGTTGATGTATCCACTGCAAAGTACAGCAGAACTATACTACTCTTAAGAAAGCTATTTCGTAAGGAACTGCGAAACACTGTATGCGATAGCATCATATTTCTTGTCCATCTTTTGCTCATTCTGGAAGAGCGCTTCCATTTTAACAGTATCAAAGGGATTGGTTCATAACCAATTCCTATTTCTCTATTTGTATTCCTTTTCATTGCCAACAAAGCCCTGTTATCGTATTTCCAGAGCCTGCTTCAAGAATGCTTTCTTTATTGGCCAGCCTTTTTTAGGAGAGGGAAGATGGCAGTAAAAAAGCAGAACTGCTTAAAATATGTGGAGCTGTGGAGAGAAAAGATGCACAGAACTTTTCTTGCTAACACAGAAGAACCATTCCTTTCCCTGAAAAAAATACTGCAAGGAATTCTGTGATCTGTTACATAGAGCATCATTCTAAGAAGTCAGAACAGTCCCTACCTGAACAACCGTCTGCAGTTCATTCAATAATCAAATAGGCAAAACTGAGCTACAGCTTGCATTTGCTACCACCGCTAATTCTTTTCTGCGTGATTTCTTGTCAGCTGTTGGTCCATTCACAGCAGAAGCAAACACATCTAAGTCAAAGTTCAGACAAGATTTTTCACTTCCCAGGGAGCCTTCCCTTGAGATTGTTCAGAATAACAGAATCCACTTTCAAGAGAGATTTTGAACCTTTTTTGGTGCTTGATCTCATCTGCATCCATGACCCAAATACTACTCATCAATTACAAATCCAACACCTCAGTAAGAAATAAAGCACACTTTACCATCAATTAATTACTGAGATATAAATAATTTCCTGACAGCACGCTGGAGAGAGAATACAAGTACAGAACATATCATAAAGATAAATCACACAGCTAACTCAGCAACTTAGGTAAGAATACAGAAGATATTATGTTCAGCTAGTAAAGTCTCCAGAATAAATGTTTAAGGTATTTAAGCTTATGAGTCTTTGACATCAAAGGCAAACTAACTCAACTGCAGGGAAAGTAAATAGGAGGAACTGACGAAGTTTGTCTACAATTCATTTAATTCTAAGTAGTACCAAATCAGATTCATTATAGAACCTCAGAGAACAAACAGATGTAGATGTCTAAAAGAAGGAAGCTTTCCTAAACAGACAGGCAGTTGAATAAAAATACAAAAGCAAGGGGTCTGATGCATATTCTGCACAGAAATCCATTACAGCTGCAAATGTATTTCACAGTGACAGACAAAAAGATGGAGAAAAGCACAAACCTGCAAATCATGTTAAGTATTACTGAATTAGTTCAAAATTCCAGGGGGGCTGGAGGGGGTGGACAAGAGAGGAGAAAACAAAGCTTAGAGAAAAAAAAACCCACAATAAAACCCTTGTTGTGTTCTCTTCATATCATCACAGTCCTAAAGGGACAGCAAATAGGCCAATTGATGTCTAGATTTCTATTCTAGACTCTAACACAGAAGGTACTATCGATTTCCATCAGCAAATTAAAATTGTAAATTCATAAGCCCCGTGTCCTTACTGGTCATTTATGACCTTTTTGCCTTCATTGAGCATCTATTCATCCAAATATTTTCAGCCCAGATTCAAGTCACAGATTAGTTAAAAGGAAGGATCGCTTGTTTCGTTCATCGGAGAAAAAAATTGCCTGGATGATTTAAGCACAGAGACCTGGTCCTGGGTATTTTATTCAGGCAAAGCTTCTACTGATTCCAGCGTGACATGTGGCTGCTCTGTGGGTACACGTACGGCCAGACTGAGACAGCCTGGTCTCTTTATGGCTTAGTTGCAAGTCAACGCTCTGACCCTGGAAAGGGAGGAGTGACTGCTTCACCAGCAGGAGCAGTCCCAAGAAACACAACACAATCACAGTCACAAGAAACATTGTTCTTCAGAGACGCACTTCTCCCTTCACTCCTGCCTTCTGGGGTTAGGAACAGTAATTTGTTGTTGACATGTATTAGAAGAATTAAGTTCCTTCCTGGCACAGAAACGGTTTTTCTGTCCAAAAGGAGGGCAGATGGAGCTAAGATTCCTCCCATTCCCTTTACTGAGTGTAGAGCCAGAAACTTACCTTGCCTTTTGACTTTGTAACTAGATCTAAGGAAATCAAAAAGAATCAAAAAGGTGAAAGCAAACTGGGAAGACATTTCTTCTTGTTTGCATATAGTCTGAATTGCAATCAAGGACTAAAATAGTTAGAAAAGATCAGTAGAAATAACATCTAATAAATACAAGTTCATCTGAAAGATGTGCTGTTATCACCACTCCATTTTACAGATGTGTTTGCAGAGAAAAAAAAAAGGAGGACAAACACTATAATATTCATTAAGAAACCAAAGTCTTTAGATCGCAGAGCAGAATTCTTAATGCTTAAAATTAATCCTCTTTGTATAGCAATAACAATCAAGAGCTATGATTCTTTGTCTCAGAAATCATTTAGGCACATAGCCTGCATTTCAGATACATCTCTATGCTTACTGGTACCCATCCTCTGAGTGTTTGCACCCAAACAATGGGAAACACTCAAAGCATCCAGAATGTGTGTGCATTTGTGTGTGCAAAATCTCTGTAAGTTTCGGTGCTGTGATCGCATGAAAAGACTCTGATTTCACACCTTCCCTTTTAACAGACATTTGGCCCTTCTATGTACGTCTTCACCACAAAGATTTGTCTTTCTATTTAAATGCACAGCAACTTCTAATTAACGTCCAACGTCAATATGTTGCACGGCCACAAGACTTCTTAGTATTATATTCAATACATGACAGTTCATTGCTAATACCATCCATCTGGTTTCTGGAAGAAAATGTGACTGAAAACAATTGCCTAATTTATTTTAGGTGATTTCAGATGAATTTTTTAAATGTGAGAATGGCCAGTCACGTCAAAAGCAACTTTGACAGGGCAATAAATACTGCACCTATAAATAGACTTTGATCCATGAACTGAGAAAATGTCTCCAACAATTTCTTAGTGCAGTGACAGTGAAATAATGAGAATGAAATCCAGTCTGAGCATCATTCAGTATGTTGTTTAACTCCAAGTACTTAAACACTTGCTTGTGAACCAATTTATTCATTATCTATTATGGATAGAGTTGGAAGCAGTGAGATAGGTCTGTAAATAATAAGCTGAGTGGGCTTACTTTCTTACATAGCACGATCACATTTGTTTTCTACTACTCCAGTGGAAAAATTCCAAGGCACAGTGATAAATTGAGCACATAGGTGATAGGGCCCTGATATTACATGAGCAGCCAGTTTAAAAATTTTTGGAGTTACACCAGCAACACATCCCATCAGAGCCTGCTGCTGCCATTTCTACATTTGCATAAGCCAGGCTGTCTCACAAACTGCTGCTCCTGTTCCTACAGCTTCCCCAAGCCAAACTCCTTCAATCTGTTGCAGTTTCGAAGGCCAAACCCCTTCAATCTGTTGGTGCTGTTTCCAAGTGTGGCTGATGCTCCAGCAGTTGTGCAATCCAAGCTCTGGAGTAGTCTTTTGCTGTTTATTCTTAGCTTGCTCAGCTCTGATCCCGACTAGCTTTGGGCATCTGACAAGAGCTCTAAATTTGGAGCCTACTCATCCTGGACCTCTAATACTCAGGAAGGAAGAGCCAACTCTCAAGTGCTGTTCAAACCACAAGTAAACCAGAAAAGTGAACAACCAAGGAGTTCCTGATGTTGTACCAACAGGAGCTGGGACAAATCAGAGGTCAAGTTGCCACTAGGACTTTGCTATTGAAGAACAATCTAAATAGGATTGCAATTCTAAGGTGATACCCTAACAAACACTTGCATAAGACTGAAATCTTATACACCTTCACTTTTTAATTATAATTTCTTTATTGCTACAGCAGGGAGATTGGCAAGAAACACATGAGCTCTGTGGAGCCCAGCACATCATGCAAATCCCCACACGGAGAGGGGCAGATAGAGCTGCTGCACAGCCCTCATGTATGTTCCTTCCAATGTCACATCCATTCCCTAGCTTTGCTTATCAAAGTTATAACTAACCTCTTGTTAGTTTTGCTACCACCCTGAGAACAAGCAAAAGCAGTGCTCTGAAGGAAGAACTCCAACACAGTAAGGGGAGACATGGATTAAATGCTGTTTATTATACCTGAGCTGAGACGATTTTCCAGTGGCTATGCTATTTCCCCTGCCAGTTCTTGGCTTAAACTTTCTGCTGACTTAGTGCCTGTAAGAAGTGTTGGCTAACTTGAATTACAACAGGTGAAGCCAGACCCTCCAGTTTGCCTTGTTAACATAAACCATGCTAGAAGGAGGCTGGCAATGTCACTCAGGGTCAGACACACAAAAAGCAGCATTTAAACTGACTGAACCTACCCACCTCTCACTCATCATCTTTGGGAGACAATCATGCTGGTCAGCCATGGGTCCAGAGAGCAACCATCTCAAAGACATTTTCCTCTCTATCTTCACTTTCTGCATGCTATGCTCTAAATTATTTTATTCTGTATCTTGAAAAACACCTCTCACATTCAAGCAGAGAGTTGTAGGAGGTCATATTTCCTACCAACATGTTGCCATTTCTATCTGAATATGCTTGAAAAGTGCTTCTTGTTTGTTACTCAGATGTGCTTTAACATTGCTGCTTATGAGATAAGACTACACAATCAATGTAGACACTTAAAGGAGGCTATAATTAAAAGGGAAGATGTCCATTCACGATGATCTATTGAAATACTGGTCACACAGCTTGAAAATAATCCAAGTAAGTGGCTATAGAATCAAACTGAAAACACTCCATCTGAAGTATCGTTGAGGTTAACAGCAGGTATAGCTTAATGGAAAGTCAGTCTTTGTTTTCTTTGTAATGTGTTCCTTATTGTCATGCTCTATTCTAATTGTCAAAATCATATATAGAAAACAGACAAAAAAAAGGGTCTGGGACTTGAATTATTTTTTTTCCTTCCAGATAGCAATGCAGTGTTATAAATACCACTCCAGACGTAAGAAAACAATACAATTTTATTGTTATAAATGTTTATATATCTTTTGTGATCAAACCACCAGACCTAGCATTTTTCATCTTCGCAAAGCTTTAGAAACAATGCTCAGTAATGATCAATCATCATTGTGCAATCCATGAATACTAAAAACAGCAAAAAGCTTTTCCTTTACTTTCATGTTTTTCCTATAACGTTGTTCTTTGTAATATTGTGGCCATCTAACAGACTGTAGTAATTGCCTGATATCTTTATTTGTCACATGACCAAAATATATTTCGGAATTAAATGTGTAACTTCTTGCTTATGAATCTTTCATCTATTGAGAAAGATGAGTATTTAGATGTTTTCTCTTTCTGGTTTATTCCACTGCAGCTTTTTGTTTTGTTTAAGTGCACACTTGAGTCTTAGAATATTAAATAACTATACAAACAAATCAACTTTCTTCTGGTACAAAAGGCTTCCATGAGTTTTTCCTCATATTCCCATGCAGTTCAAACAACTTATTGCTTTTTCTATATGAAAAAGTATATCTTGACAATATTTAATAAATATTCGTTCCTCACAAACCAGATGAAAACATGTTTAATCCCCCAAAGACTAAATACACTGAGAGGGAAACCAGAGCTGATCCAAAGGCACACAGCACACATTAACCTGTACTCATATTCTCAACAGTTAATACTCAGAAAGGCAGAAAATGCTCCTGAATACTGAGAAGTACTTTGATGCAAATGTAAAATACATATGTAAAAACACTGCTAGAATAACTACAAATTAATTTACGTTAAGAGAGGTTCAGAATGCTAAACACCTTTATTGGAGGCAAATGACGTTTTATGATGTTTTTTCTATTCTCTGAGGGCATATTTTACATCTCTTGTCAAGTTGTTGCTGAGATACCATGCTAACCAAGCACTTATATTGTGATTTATAAAAGAGAAGGAAGAATTCTGCATGTATTACCTGGCATTGTCTACCCACTCCTTTGTTACTTGCAGCTATTGTTTACAGCAGTGTTCTAGCACAACTGGGTACTGCAGACTACTAACATTCTCGTGGCTGTGTTTATCTGTAGAGTTACTAACTCAAATAACAACTGCTTATGTTGCATAAGGATTGAGTAACTCCAGTGCATGCAGTTTTACTTATTCAAACAGTGCTTTCAGAAGAAAAGCCCCAATGGCATCCCTGTGAAAAGCATGAAACACTCGGAAAGTTAATTAGTACTACAACAGAATGGGGACTACCCAGTCTCATTAAAGAAAATGCACTCTTTGAAACTCCAGAAGCTAATAGCAGCAGTTACAAGAAGTCAACTGTCAGTCAAGTTACAAGCTTAAAAAAACCCCAAAACCTCCTGTACCCCCTTTTTCTTTTTTTAAGGCAGTTATGAAGACTGCATCATACTGTGCACTCCAAAATGAGAGCAGCGTCCCAAACTATCACTTGGAACCAGAGATCTTAACTAATTTCAAGTTGCTTCCACTTTTTTTTCCCCTAGTCTTATACACACATGGTAAGAATATCTGAGAAAATCTGACAATGAAAGTACCCAAGTAATATAATTTGCTAATAACAAGTGATCTAACTGCCTTAGGCAGTCTTGAACAAAAGCTGGACTGCTGACTAACTGTGATCAATAATACATCAACAAAGTTGAAGCAGATCTTTAAAATCTATAGTGCTTATTTCAGTGAGTTTTTGATGACCCACAAAACCAACAAGATCCAAACTTTATTTACTTCTCTAAATTTATCTCAAAATTACTTCCATATTTATTGTCTACGTTTTTATTATTTTTGCTCATTAAGTCGGATATTATAAAATCAAGCAAGACAATTGTATTTCTTGCTGCTATGCTATACACTGCACTTGCATGGCTCTTGGTAGATTCTCTTCATCTTTTACCTCTGGCAAATCTATTGGAACTTTTGTTTTGATGAAACTTCTTGACACCATTAAATTATGTGCCTTGGATATTTGCAAACAAGTCATTAAAGTAAGGACCCAGTGCATCTAAAGGTCTGGTAGCAATTATATAGGCCATCCCTTGTTCTGGGGGTATCACACTGTAGTCATAAAAAAAAAGACAGAAAAGGAATATGCCTACAATGACTAAGTCTAAATAAAAGAGGATGTTAGATAAACTCCTTTTAATATACCTGTAAGACATGCATCTTTCAAGTCCCAAGCATCCACTGCTATCATTCACTTTCAACAGGAGGCATTAGGACTTAGCAGGATTCAGCTTATTGTTCTAACAGCAAGTGGCACATCAAGAGCATATTATACTCCATCACTGGGATTTTGAAATGCTGAGCATTTTTTAATATAGCACCCCAGGTGTTTGCTGCTTAAAACATACTCTACATGAGCATCTGCAGATGGCATGTCAACAGGGAGCCATCTAGATTCAAACGCACTAGCAGTCACTCAGGGACCCCATGCTGGGGCTCTAAACAAAAAGAAAAGAAGTTAAAATAATGCACAACCAAAAAAAAAAAAAAAAACACCAAGAAGAAGAAAAAAACCCATAACAGAGCAGATTAGTCAGTATGAACATTCTGGTACCTAGCAAACAAAGGACCTGCTCCCACTGTCCTGGGAAACCATCCCACTGAAAGTAAACAAGACTAAGACAACTCGAGTAGTGTGCTACAGAGGTAATCTTCTCCCTGGATAACTCAACCATGAATAATTCAGTACAGGTTAAGCTCGAGTAAGACCATTACTAACTGCTTTCATGTATGGAGGATTGATTTTCTTTCAGTTTGATGGGAGTCTCTGGTTGCAATGCTTCTACAATGAAGATATAGCATGCACTGTTGATTTGACTGACCCATGTACTGACATTTGGCCTCATACCACATGGCAAGGCCAGAAGGGAAATCTCCATTACACTTCTACATACTTACATATTGCATCACAAAGATTAGCTGAACATGACAGATCTAAAAGGAACATAAGTAACAAAAAATTATGCAGGTATTTCCTGCTTCTCTAAGCTAATTATAACATTTAAATGCTTTAATTCCAGATGGAGATTGTTCAGCTCACAAACAACCTTAGTATGACCAAAAGTATCAAATAGTCATAATTTTTAGTCATTACACACAGGCTGCACAGGAAGAAGGAGTCACGCAAATAGACAATTGTGTGAGCAGAACAACAATTGTATTTGACAGGCAGGTATGGAAAACACTAGCTACAAGAAAAGCTTATATTCAAAGATTCACAAGAACAAATACTGAACTACACTGTGTAAATTCTATTGCGTTTTGCAACTCTGTGATGGAAAAATAAAGCTGGTTTTCTGAGCTGTAGATAAGAGTCTTCTTTAAGTAACTGCAAAGAGACCAATGCTAGATTTTGATTCTCATGTCATTTAAACATTTAAGAAAAAACACGTTGAAAAGAATATGAAAGATTAAAATAGATTGGTTGATCAATTTTCCTAATTCTTTAATAATCACTTAATAGCATGAAAACATTTCATATTTAGAACTATTGCACTCTCTCCCGTGACACTCTAAACCATAAAAGCCATCCTACCACAGCCAGCATCACTTTATTTAATAATGATCTAAAATTAAGATTAATTGACTGTCTAATGCTTGAAAATGATTAGAATATGCCATGATGAAAAAAATCATTTATTTGAAAATTGTGTTTAAACAATTTGTGTTACTTGAGTTCCCTTTTAAGAATTACTTACTGAAAAATTATCCAGATTTCTAGCATGAATTGTTTACATCTACAGCTGTCCTGAACTTGCATGACTGCTTTCTTAAAAACATACAGGATGCAACATACAAGCAGTGCTTCCCACCAGATCATGATGAAACTGAAATACTCCAGAGCTGCCAATGAACAACACTGTTGAGAATCAAATTTACTCTGCCTTTTACCTGCTTGTTTTATGTAGAACACAGTCACGGTATATTTTCAGTTCCTGCCCTTTGTAATAGAGAATATAAAATTCTCTATTAAAACCAAACAGTTCTTTCCAAAACATGACAACAGTATCTACCACAGACAATTAGTTTATGAGAACTGTCCTGCTTAGGTTCAAAACTGTCACTGGAGTATGCTGTGAAGATTAGTCTTAGTTCACCTTTACACACAAAAACCTTTGTTGATTGAGCAGTAAACCAGATGCCTTTTAAAGGCAGACTCATTTACTGTACATTCAGTACAATGTGATCAGAGGCCAAATGTAGCACTTGCATGGTGAGTTTTACTGACACTGAGCAGGAAGATAAAGTTCCAAAGCAGGCATCTCTTCTGAAAACTGATTCTAGAAACTAAATGAATTCTTGCTTGTCCTACCTGTGCATGACTATCTAGTCTAGGGATTTAATGCTCTTACTAATGCCTCTGCAGCACCAGGGATTTTAACGGAGTTACTTCTCAGTTGTGCCCCAAACACTAAGGCATGCAAATGCTGGAGTGCTGCAGACTATTAATGTGCACAAACCCAGGTTTGCAAACGTGCAGGATACTGAACAGAGGTCTCCCTATGTCAGAGATGAAAAAGAACATTTTTCAACTCGGTCTCACAGAGGCCTTCAAGAAGAAAAGCTGTGCTGTCTCACCAAACTGTTTTGCTAATGCTGTTGTACACCCAAATTCACTAAGCCTGAAAAAAACAAATTTGATTCTTTCATACTAGCGCATAACATACAGAAACTGAACTAAAGAAACCAGCTGAAAGACACCAATAACCTTCAAGTCTTATTCCTGTAAGCTGCAACAGGCTTTGGACAAAGCACACAGACATTTTGCTACGCTTTCCTAATTAAACTTGACTACATCAGCACTCCCACGTTGATCAGACTCTGGGAATGCAGGTATGACCTACAGATTCATTAAAATTTCTATGTTGATGGTATTTCATGATCCGAAGTTCCATCATTTGCTCAAAACTGAGGTGGTCTATCCAGCTGAGCGGACGCTGCCAAATCCAATACACTCGAGGTGGATGCCATTTGAGCACAGAAGGGTTTCAGCCCACTATACCAGTTTGACTCCTTCCAACTGATCAAGAGTTTTAGAAAGGATGCAGTATACCATTTCAGCCTCCTTTCCCTATGCTTTCTGTTATTTTCCTGCCAAAAAAAACTAATAAACTCTAGCCAGAAAGATCAAACTTTTAACATTCATACACCTTATATATTGTTACAGTTTTGTTTTTCTTTCTCTTAAATAGAAGAAAATATTTAATATAAGTACTGGGACAACTTAACATTTGTTTTTTATTATATTACAGGCATAACTGTGATGGTGTGAAATAGACATAAATTAGACAACACATACCAGGCAGTGCACTAAAATACAGTAAGTTATAAAAACCAGTTTATACTTGTCTTCTATTTGACTGCAGAAACAGTAAATATCCTGTCCTGCCCGCACTTGGCAAGAATTCTGCAGAAAAAGCTCCTTATAACTAAATATGATTTTGCTCATTTGATGTGAATGTGTGCATATTTGCATGTTAATTCAGTAATATACCTTCTATAGTACACTTGTATGCATGCATAGAAATAAAGTATTTCTATAAAAGCCAATTCTTGATAAAAATTGTTCTTCCTCAGTCATTTCCTTAAGGTATACACATCCATTTTTCAAGCACTGATAAACATACGAAAATCAGCAGTAGAATCCTTAATCTGAGAAAAGGTGTATTTGGTAATTAAAAACAAAGAAAACAAGTCTTTTGTTTGGGCAACGCTGTCTCCACAGTCATTAGCTGAACATGTATCAATTTATCTTCACAGCAGCCCTGTCAGGTAAAAAAAAAAGCACATTCAGCTCAGGAGGGTGATGCAGAGCAGCTCAGACAAGGCAATGGCTCTGTGCTTCAGAAGGGTCCTGATCCCTGCAGGCTCATCCTGTTCAGCCCAGTCCTTGCCCACCACTGGCTCTGCCATCTTCTAGTCTTTTCAGTTCCAGTCACCAACTCAGCAGAAAATTATCCATCTTTTTGTAAAGCTGCTTTTCTTTTTCCCAGCCTCTCCTCTCTTTTTGGCCTAATAAGTTGAATTGACTCAAGGATAGGTGCAGATAAAAGCTGCAGCTGACACCAGCTGTGTAGATAAGCCTGGAGAGCAAGGGTGGGTGAATGAAGATGGAGGAGAAAATGGAATATTCCCTTTAGCTTCAGTAAGATCAGCCTGAGCTCATGCAACAACTTTGAAGTGTCACTGATGGAAAACTGAGATAAAGAGCATTAAGAAAAATTCCAGCTCAAAGCAGACTAAGAGCCAATGTCAAACACAGTGAGCTTGAAGAAACAGTCCTCCCCCAGATCTTTAGAGGGCATAAAATGTTTCAACTAACAAAAAGCATAAAGCCAACCATGTTTACTTATGGTGAAAGGTATAAACAAACATAGAGCTTGGCTGCATTGTTTACTGCAAGAAAAATGGATAGAAACATGGCAGTAGCTGTGTACCAGTGGCATATTTAGGATTGGCAGGGGAGTTTGAAACATTGAGTTGTGAAATCATATCCAATTGCACATCATGCCCATTAGTTTTTGGGTTGTTTTTTTTTTAAACCTTAGATGCTTTTTGAAGTTTGCCAAACAATACTGTGAACAAATATTTTCAAATGAATACTGTCTTTTGCTTTGAAAGCAGACTACTGTGGATGATGAAAGACACCAAGCCACTTTTTCAATATCACATCTCAAAAATAGATATTCGTAAGCAACTGGAAAGCTTCTAAATGATGAATACAAGTGCATGTGAAAATCCTTCCCAGAGGGATCACATAGTTTAAAGAAAGAAAATTTGTTTTGCTTTTAATTTAGTAGTTCAAATCTAGCCTCAGCTGAGAGTAGAGCCAAATAACTATTACTATCTGCTGGCTGCTGAGCAGTCTATGCAAAGTGAACCACTAGTTCTAGGGCTGTTCCTATTAGATAAATTCTCACTTTGCAAAATCACCTCTGTAACTAGAAACCTTCATCAGCGATCTCAGTGTCCTAGGCATATGGAAACAGAGATACACAAAAGCTTATTAATGATAAATTAGTTCTTTCCCATCAGCGCAGGAATGGGGTTGCTGCTGATGAACTATATTGCAGTTATGCCTAAAGTATTCCTAAAGTAGTAGTGTTTTGTCTAGGGGCTTCTACATGCCAAGAAACAGTCTTTTTCGTTATTTCCCAGGAGTCCCAGATCTAAGTGTAGTAGAGGATTTCACAATTAGTCTATTTTCTCAGGAGATGCAGCCTAAATTTTTCTTCTTCTTAACTCAATCACATTTTTCCAACTTAAACTCTCTTCTGCTCCATATAATTCTTGCCTCATCTGCAGTCTGAATCTCTGTAGACCATAAGTTTACAATGCTTCCCTGACCCCCTACAGTGAAAAATAAAGTGTTTTTTCTTTGTTTTCTTCCCGCCCCCCCCCCCTCCCCTCAACCCCCCCAATCAGGAGTCTCAGTGATCACTATCTTATCCCAGGCTCACACCTCTGCAACAGCTCAGTCAATTCACTTCCCATTTACATGCCTGGTCTTCCCAGTCTCCACGAGGTTACACAACAAGCTGACTCACAAGATGGATGCTGGAGCCAAGGGTTGGATGGGCTCCTTCAGCAGCCACAGCAGCATTACAGCACAGCTCCCATTGAGGGATACCATGCACTGTGCCCAGAGTTGAGGCAAAGCACAACTATTGTACAGTATACAAATATGCAGGAAAAAGATGCAAGAGTAAAAGGAGAGGAGGAGAAAAAGATTTGTTCACTGCTACAGGCGTCAAACTAAACAACTCTAACAAGTTGTCCTAGCTTGAGAGAAGACTTAGGTCTTTGTAGCAGCCCATTGTTCCTTCTTTTCCTTACAATATTGCTTAATTACAATTAATTTCATTATTTCTGAACTCACAATTTGAATAAAGTGGCACTTTCCATCATGGTCTGTGCTGTGCACCACATTTGAGCACCACGGTGTAAGAAAAATCTCTCAACCCCACTAAGATCATTCCAGACCCTTCCCTTTCTCCTAAAACCACAAAAAATTATCACCAGTCCTAATCTTAAAAGTGAATTCCAAGGATTTTGCTGTAAATTAAAAGCTTGAGATGCCTTAAGATAATACAAGCTTACAGCTGGTGTAAAATGGAATTAGTACAATATTAAGATGAGCTATGAACGACAACCAAAACAAAGCAGTTACAGAATTGCAAAATGGTAGAGGCCCCTTCCAACCTCAACCATTCTGTATTCTGTAATCACTGTAGATGGAAATGGAAATCAACCTTGCTCATAGACCGCTCTGCCCAGCCACCGCATCAGAGAGCACCCAAAGCTCTAGGAAGGAAGAAGGTGCAAGGCATTATCCTTAGGCAGCCATCCCCATTGCAGCAGCCGTGGCCCCACAAAGCCTGGCAAAGCCCACAGTCCCTGAAGCATCCTCCCCTCTCCCCATTCCCACCTCAGCAGCTGGGAGCCAAGCCAGCATCTACCTGTCTTGACAGCACTGTACAGGCATGAAGGAGCTTTGGTGGGAAAGGCCTCCAGCCCCTGACAGGCTGCTCTCACAGGCTGGAGATGCCTCCAGAACATGCCATCTTTAAATCATTTTCTCCAGAGCTCCACAACGTTTCTTGGAGACTGGACTTGGCCCTGCTTGCTTTGGGAAAATGTAGGAATACAGTCAGATATGAGCTGTTCTTCTTCTAGAGCATCTTCCCTTGCTTATCTAAGAGGTTTTTTTCTTCCCCTTTTAACTTTTTTTAATTTAACCTGACTCAACAATTTACAGCATTCTTCACTGCTTTGCACCTTGTGGAGCCCCATCTGCGACTGTGAAACGCTTCCAAATCCAAATGTTAGCACTATGAATTGCAGTTTAACTGCTGGAGTCTGAGGATTTGTGTTTTGGGAGAACGGAAAGTGCACTCTGCCTCACAAAGAGGGGAAAAACAAACCTTCTCTATTCATTTTAATTAGAGGATTTGATGGAGGGAAGGATAACTTTAAAACAGTAATATAGGTATATACATAGCATAGTGAACGAATTGGGAAATTCTGCTGAAGAAGGAATTACAGCAGCAACAGATGAGTTCAGCTGTTCACTAGCATTAACACAGCATGGGGCCCGAGGAGAGCAATTCAGACCTTGTCCTCCATGCATCTTGTAATAAATGGGAAACAGCCCTGCTACCACAGGCAGCATGCTACAGCTGCCCGTTCCAGCGCCTGCCCCGTGCCATCCGTCCCTTTCCACAGCCCAAGTTCCCCACATGCAAAGCCTGAGCATGTTATATATCACAGTGGTGGCAGCAGCATGAAACCTGCTTCACGGTGTCTTTGCAAACACAAAGTCAGCTGTAACATGACTGTACCAGTCACCTTGTAGCAGTGGATTCTCCATCTTTGTTTTTTTTCCCCCCCACCTGTGAGCCAGGTCTAACTGAAAGGGAAATTTCAGTTTGGCTCCTGCTTTGGAAGATAAATATTAGAGACAAGAAGAGAGAAAAAAAACAGAGAGAGAAAATTCAAGCAAACATCATCATTTGGAAAAGCTGGTGTGGGATTTTAGCTCACCGCTGCACTGTTCAGTGCAGATGTCAACAGCCGCAGGTCTGAAGCCATCCTTCAGCTACCAGCACAGTCAGAGGCTCAGCCTGAGCAAACCTCAGTCACCTCATCACCCCTTCCAGTACTGCATCACCTGGTGGGGTGCCTACAAACAACCCCTCAGGCATGGAGGCTCATGCTCTGCTAGAATGAACAGCTTACCGGGTACTGTACGTCTCCTCCAGCAGGCTGAGGTAGTACATGCATGGGGCACAAACCCTCTCAGCCCAAATGTGTAGAAGGGGATTAATAGAGCCAGTTAAAATGACAACTTTTTTTCCTGGTTTAGTATTAAAAGCTGAGGAAGTTGCATGCAAGTTGGATTTTCTTTACACATTACTCTACAAACTCTCTGCACGCACTTCAACAACCACCACTGCAGCAATTCAGATGTGGTATGGTTAAAGAAAGATGCATGTGCTCATTCTAATGAATCTTAGCCCCAAGTCTAATGAATCTGTTCCCCACAGGGAACAGACGGAAATCCAAGAACTGCAGAGCATGAGAGAAAATGAATTTTCTGGTGAGGTTGTAATCGTTTCAAATTTCCTCATGAAATTGAAGGTTCTTAAGGCCTCCAGAAACTTCCAAAGTAAACCTGAACTATGGTAGCAGTCTGCACAATAGCTGAAATGATGCAGTGTGGCATATTCTGAGATATGCACGTAAATTGCACAGCTTGCTGACCTTTTACAGTCCACAGTGAGACTGTAGCTTTGTGGCAATGCAGAACAGAGTGAGGAAGGAGAACCAAGTCCAGGCACAGCCTGGCAGCTACTTGAGCTTCAGGCATGTGTGAATAGCACTCAGGACAACAAATTTCCTTGGTCCTCACTGATAAACTGCAAGATTTGTCACTACACATCATTCTCTCTCGAGTGAGTCATTCGAGCAGAAGGCTCTGACAGGAGCCGTTTGGCCCATTCTAACAGAAGGAACAATAATAATTAGTCAAATCAAACTGAATAAAAATGAAAGCAATTGACGTAAAATGGGTTCTACAAAACTTGCTTGAAGAAAAACAAAAACCAAACAACTGGTAGGGCTGAATCCCCATACTGTGTAAGTGGGCTCCACTGAGGCTGATTTATATAGGCTGCCCCTTTGAATTTAGTGGCAAATCATCTCCATTCTATAGATTTTCTCTGCTACTTGTAATTACAGTTCTCTTTTGTTTTTTTCAAGAATCAACCTTCTTCAGACTTTTCTTTAGAAACTGCTCAGCCCATAATTTTGGAAAGCAAATGTGTGAGATAGTCATAGGATCTTTCAGACTTATCCCAAACCAAAAGCTACTGTTTACTGCCACAAAAATTCCCTACCACTGACATTCCCAGCAAGAAGCTCATTCTGGCAGGAAGGCAGACAGACATGGACAGAACAAGAATTTCAGTGGGAATTAAGGAGGTCACCTGGGTGTGGGACTCTTCCTTTCTGATTCCAAAAGCAGAGGCCACAGCTCTCATTTCATCCCTTAGTTGGCAAGTATCTTTCAACACCGGCTTAATTTTTACAATACAGATTTAAGAGTTAGGATAGAATATATCAGAAACCTTTAGCAGATATTGAAACACTCATAGCTGATGGAAATTTTGGACTTTCTCTGCTTCGGTTAATATTGGCAGCAAATGTTTGGGGGGTTTTTTTGTGTTTTGTTTTTTTTTATAAACATTTGCTTATACAGGAAAAGCAATTTCTACAGAGATGAAGGAAAACAAATTTTAGGGCAGAACCTCAGGTTACATAGTAATGCAGTTGATCAGCACTTATCTACTCAAAGATCCCATTCTCTTCAAACAAAACGATAGAATTTACATTTAAACAATCCTGCAAAGCCTAAACAGAGAGCAGAGCCTCCAGTACTGTGAGAAGTAAAAACAGCCTCTTCCAGCAAAGTTAGATAAATTTTTCATAGATTCAAGAGATATTTCTCAAGCTAGTGGGAGTTGCTTTGCAAAGAACTTCAGTGCATTTAAAATGCTCTTAAAGACATTAAACTCCCACATTTTATGTTACAGTGTTCCCTAGGTAACCTTGGGGCAGGAACACCTCATTTCATGGCGCACATTCCCCCAAGATCTTGTTATGAATACAATCACCTTAAGATATCAGTACTATTCAGACAACATCTTCTCTTTGTTAATATACCCTCAAAACTTCAGTTATATTAAGCCACCTTTCCGCCAAGTGGAATCCTCTTGTTACAAGTAGTTACACAGAAACGCACAAAGTGTTAAAAGAGCACATATAACTTAAAAAATAAACCCTTCAGCAAGCTGAAGATAATTGTGTAGGCAGATGAAGATCAATGGCAAATCCCAGGGCACGGGAGTAGTAATTAAAAATAAACAAACAGGAGATAAAAATAGAACTTAAGCAAAATATTTTCCCCACAAGGGTTATAGAGTAGTCAAGCACCCTATCAAAAGCAGCAGAAGAACAAATTTCTTGCTATTTTAAGTAAAACCAGATTCTTCTCCCTCTAGAAAGCAGGCTGCAACCTCCAGAAAAAAACAGTTATTAAAATCAGACTAAACTCCAGTTTTTGAGATCTTGAAACCATTGTGAACACTGGATAATTTCAGAGACAGCCTGTCTGATTCTGCAAAGTGTGTTGGTCTGACCCCTGCAATATACCCCCACCATGTGCTCCTCTGCCACCTGAAAACATGGTGCTCAGTGCCCTGCCTAGATCCTATGCTTTAGTTAGTTAATACAAAAATCAGAAATACAAGCTGAATGCCATCACATAAATGACTGCTCCTTGACAGTAAGAGCAGGTAAATGTGGGCACATCATCAAATAACACAAGCTGGAAATCTAGCTTTTATATCTTTTACTGTGCTTTGAAAAGTGCGATGATCAGGAGTAGGTGATTCAAGGATTCAATAATTAATGTAATGGATGTATAAAATACAGACTCACAAAAAAGATGCTCCAGCACAGTTCACTAACGATTCTTGTATGCATGATCTTTGTATTTTGCCTTTCAGGAGAAGGCTCAATTTCAAGTGCAAAATTCATAAAGAAAATTGATTGGATAAAACAATATGACAAATTACTCTGCTGTTCTTTTATTATTATTTTTTAATGTGTAGTTTCTCATGCTTCATCACAGAATGCTCTGTTTTATTCAACTAGCTTTCATTAACAGCAAACAGATCAGTTCCCCAAGAAATACCCATTCAACAGTGGTGCTAAAACACCGCACCCTGGGCAGGTAAGGCACACCATAATTCAATGTTACACCAAGACAGGATGCTTTGCTTTTTTTGACATGAAGTTAGCCACAAAGCCCACAACAGATTGAAGGTGCAGTGTGAACAGCTACAGAGGATTCTGGACCACAGTTAAAGACATTTAGAACAGGAACACCACAGCCTACTGTAATTCACGATGGAGCACCTTAATATTCACACTTTTCATGCTGAAGTCTGAAAAATCTGTTCAATATATACAGCTTCTCTTTAATAAGATCAGAGGCTCTGAGATGATCCGAACTTATAGACTGCTTAGCTGGCACTGAATTGCTGAGGTATTTCTTTAGACTTATACCCACTAAAAGAGCATTGGGAAGTGCAAGGCTAACATCCTATCCCCTACTGCCTCAGGATATAAAGGGATTTTTTTGCATCCAATCAGCTCTTTCTGCATTAAGGATGGTAGTAATTCTTAGCCAGCGCTTTAACAATAAAATACTTCGTGCTTTATTTATGTCATTATTACTAGAACTAATATCCAAAATTCCTCCAAAATCACTTTACCCAGAAATGGCTTTGTGATTGCAAAATGGGGTAATGAAGACCGTTTTCTCCTAAAGATGAAAGAAGTACCAGCAATCAAGCACAAATTGTTTCAGAATTGACAGAGAGTGGCTTTGCATATGTACTGCTGAAAAGTCCTACCACCCGTACTGGGAAGAGCCAGGTTGGCACAGGGTGGAACTTCTCAGAAGGCTCTGTGCTCTGCTGCCACTGAAGATGGTCCCGCTGTTGGTGAAGCTCTGAGACTTCATCTGCGACCTTAGAATGCAAGTCCACAAGCCTTGGAAAGGCAGAAGGCTGTTTCAAAGTGATTTAATTTAGCTTGCTGCAAGCCCTCAGGGACTACCTGACACCACGTCCCCAGCCTGTAACAATGCCTTCGGGAACTTTGTGACATACCAGAGCAAAGGCACACAGTGATAGAAACTAATGATTCGCAACACCAAATGTTGCTTTTTAAAATCATTTACCATATTTTCGTTATCAGTAGCTGCATTCTCCCAAAGTAGCTCAGCCCAAATTCTGTGGCACACGAAACTACCAGAAAGCTGGTGTTAATTAAGCTTTGCTTTACACACATTTCAAAAGCAGTCCCTATTTAGCATGATTCTCTTAACAAAGCGTTAATATGGAATAATTATGGTATGAACAACCTGAAATCAATGAAAATATCCAAACATGTCCTGGAACGCGTAAACAGAGGTGCAAGTAATCTCAGGCTGCAGAAGTAAATCTAACCCATCAAATAATGCTCATCACATGGCAGGTTACTGCAGGATCTTACTATGGCTTCAAGAACCAGTCTGACCAAGTACAGCCATTTCAGTGTCCTATCAACAGTAATGGTCCACAAATACACTCAAGCAGTTTGTTAAATTATAGATTAAGTCACTTGAACACTGAATTAAGTTTCCTCCAGACTAAGGAGAGCTGAAAAATGAAATAGGGAGCATGCCAGAGGGTTATACTCTCATTTCTTATCGTACAAGTCTGTCATTCTTAGCCTTTGATATTTAAGTTATTGAGAAGATTCAGAACAAGTACATAGCATCACCTGAACTCATCACACAACCATTATGGTGACATCTTGTTTGAATTTACATTCTGTGAATTCTGTGTTAGAGCTCCACTTGAAACCTCTGTAACACTGTGTAATCCTTATAGCACACTGGTATACTTGTCAAATTTCGGAGCTACGTATGAACACTGCAACATTAATATAACCCTATGTTACTCCAATGTTTAAATTATGCATAATACAAGAGCAAGTGGCAGATGGTATTGTAGAGTATGCTGAGATACTGGTATTTGTACAGTCAGCATTAAAATAAACGTGTCTAGATAAAAGAGGTATTTGCAGGTATGACGCACCTAATGCTGAAATAAATGTTTATTTTTGGGTTGCATGCATCATGCACAGGTTATTTTAGTGGCTGCATCTGTCAGATTGAGAGATTTATACAATGCAGAAAAGCACACGCTTCCCCTCTGCCCTTCATTCTACTCTAGTAATGAATGTTGCAAAGGAACAGCAAGACTTTAGGACACGAAACGCTGCGATGAAGCAGACCAGTGCCCAGTTCCTCCAGAGCTCTTCAGTCCTCTCTAGGCAGGCTTGGACAAACACCCCACTGCCGAATTGAGGGGCTGATGTGTGGGCCCTTACACAGCCTTTTCATTAAGGAAGCAATACAAAAACAGTACAAACAGCAGGGGATAGCACTGCCTTAAAATACCCCAGCCATGCTTCCCAGGCTATGTCACTACCTTTGACCATGTTTTTGAGCGTTGCTGTCATGAACAGATGCCTCCGTCCCTCTGGTTGTTAAAAAGTTGCAAATACAGAACTCCCATATTTTTCTGACAGGCAACAGGAATGGAAAGCAGTAGGGGAAAAGGAGGAGACAGGTCACATTGTATTCCCTCAGGTTTTACTTGGAAGAGATTCAGACAATCATGTGGGAATGAAAGGAAGTGTTTGAAGAAAGTGGCAGGTGGTGAAAGATCGGCAGGGCTAACACTGGCAAGAGTAGGATCATAAAGAATATTAATGACAGAAGAAGAATGCAAATATCACAGCTTTTGAATGGAAAGGGAAAGTGCCCCTCAGTGTTGCCTCAGACATACCAAGAGCCCTGGCTGTTTGAACAGTTGTCCAGCCTTTCCTCACTTTGTGATCACGTCGTTCCTGAGCTCACCAGACATGTAAGCTCAGACCCTGTGGGTGCTAAGAGGGGTGAAGTGTCTATGCACAGATTGGGCTTTTTTTTCCCCTTTAAAAACCATCAGAAATAAAGTGAATTTAAACCCTCATTCTACTGGTGCATTTTGAAGCTCCTCAAATAGTCTATTCCAATTCCAGAGCAATTCTATAAAACAAAATGAATAGCACAAATCCAGCAAATATATCTCCTGCCAAGATGAGCTCTCCTGTTTTAAAATCTTTTATAGCATCTAATGTATTTATTTGCATCAAGAGGGCATTACGCCAGTTAACATCTGTGTTCTCTAGAGTTGGTAATTCTGCCTCCTATAACTAGTCATCAATTCTGTATGAAAATACACAACTGTCTTTCCACTATAGATTCTATGTACTGCTCGATTTTTCCATGCACATTTAGAGAAATGTTTAGTGGAATTCTTCTGCATAAAGAGATATATATATAGGAAGGCCTGATTTTTTTTTCCTTTTAATATTTTCACTCCCCCAGTGGATGTCATTTATGGACCTCTGGATTCATATCACATATGCCATTATGAAAAAATTAAAGATGACATCTTCAGCTAATATAAACTGACAAAACTTCTTTGAAATAGCCAGAAATATCCCAGATGTCTATCGGCTGAAGATCTGGTCCTAAAACCTTGCACATTTCACAGCATGCAAATTAAGTAAATCCACCTAAGCTTTGATGATGATTAAGTGACCTCAACTAATAGTTAAATCAAAGCAGGTTTCACCAATGGAAAGACAGACAAATTATACAAAAAGAAAGAAATTTGTCCAATATCAAATAGCTTGAAAAGCTAGGTGCCAGAATTAAACATTTTTAATCACCTCTCTCACATGTAGTTGTCCAAATAACTTGAAGAATTCAGCATTAAATCACCAGGGAATAAATCCATCCTTTGCCTACATAAAGCTATGAAGGAGATTAACAGTCATAGACAACAGAAAGGGAGTTGATATTTAGGTCAAGATCACGAGCAAGCAGGTAGATGGAAGGTAAACCACGTGCCAACCAAAATTACCTAATCACTGTAATGAAGTAAGAGAGCCATCTTTGTTTCCAGCATCGCCACAGCCTCATCCTGCAGCTGACATTCCTGCCAGCCTGACCAAGCCCATTGTACAACTGCACAGCACTGCTAACTGGCAACATCCTTAAAATCTGTGGGGTAAAACTCTGCCTCAAGCACCCAAATCTCTAATGTGCAGCCCTAGTATTCAATTACCGAGATGCCTGGCTTGTCAATGCGTGTCCTTCGGATCTGGTTTTACGACAAAGCTTGCACTCATAACAGCATACTTTCTATCAAGATTTCAATTGCAATTAGCACCCTATCCAAGACTTCTATTTCCAGCCATGCGGCCATTCAAAGGAGCCTGCTAGTCCAACAGCACTGTGTGCTGGCTATCCTAGTTAGTAAGCTATGACCTAAATGACAGGCAGTACGTAATCACCACTTACAAACAGCCTGTGGAGTATTTGCAAAAGGATGACCGACCACTTTTCACTGCTGCATCCAGTATTTGCACTGTACATTTTATTGTCTGAATGTTTCCCCAAGAGCCTTTATGGCTGAACGTTTGGGATCTAGGCTTTGCTTTCTGCACAACTTCAATTGTACAAGAAGATGACTGTGTGTAACACTTCAGCACTCGGAACAAAAGATTTCAGTGGAAGTGCTGTGTGCTCTGAATATCCAGAGAAGAAACACTGTAGAATGATGAGGTCAACAACAAGCCCAGCTTCTCATCAAGAAAACATATAACCATTTTTACTACTTCTTGTGAGGTTTGTGAGCCAAATTATAGTTCTTATATTATTGTCAAACTCAGTACTCAGGTTTCCAGTTTATTAGTTAGAGGCAGTAATTTTATTTATCTGTTGCAGTTACATGGCTTTTTTCCCTTGGCTTTCTCTTCAGCTCAGTGTTTTCTCTTGAAATTGTTCATATTTTGGACAAGAAAACGGATTTATTTTCTGTGATATGCCTTCAATTGGTGAATATCAGAAAACAAGTAGAAGGATGTGATATAGGTTTCAGGTTATGTGTAGGAGCCAATTTTCTAGGATTAATGTCTCAATAAAGTGGAAGTATAAGTTCAATTTTCTTTTAAAAAATGTGTACCAGATCCCATTGTCTTTCTCCTCCCTGGCAAATCTTTTAGTTATTTTACAGACCAGCGAAGTTCTGAGAGTCAAGTCTTTTTCTGCCTGAGTCACAACAGGGCAGACTTAATTTTCAAGCTTGTATACATACAGATTTCTTCCAAGAAGATTTATAGCAGTCCAGCTTCAGTCAATACCTTCGTTAAAGAAACAACAGGGCTTTCACACCAGCTGTGTCTGTAAACTACTCTTTACCTCAGTGCTCACATTATTAACTCAACTCATTCTTTTGTCCAGAAATCACCACCTTATTCAGTCTTTATAGATATTTCTCAAACAGAGGACGGAGGGGGAACCATTCAGCCAAGACATCATTTGCCTTCACAGCTTCAATGTAAATACCTGAAAATTGTTCCCGTTGGTTTTAGGATTTTAAATAGGAAATACCATAGTTCTGCATTTACCAGAAAATTTTTCAGGTACAGTTTTTGGAGGCTTTGCACCGTGTGATTCAAGAACCAAAGCTACAGTGAAAATAAGCAGGTGAGAAATCCTTTGTGTCTTTTTCCACTCTTACTAAGCACTGGGCTATGACAGTCAAAGTCTTCTTTAATGAGAAGCATTACAGCGCTGCCATGTAATCCAGCATGAATACAGTACTAGCAGGAAAGGAGCCTCATACTAACCTCATGTGATTCTAAAAAATTCTGCCACACACTGCAGTTGTGGTCAAGCTGTTTAGCCTAAATACCCTGTAATTAGTGTAAGTAGCACTTAAAAATGCTCTTTCCAACCAGGACTCCACCTGTATGTTTTCCCCATTACCCCAGGCCCAAACGCAAAGAGCTATCTACTCAGAGCCATCTAAGTAATTCTGATACTTCTGTATAAAAAAGTGCTCTGATATTTTTAGCAAAGGACTGGTGCTTCCTCATCAACTGACTGATTTATTCATAACGCAAACAACAGGCACTGTCACTATCCCCAAAACTGAAGTGCAAAAGCCCTCAGTATGTTTGGTTTTGTCTCAACATCAAATTCTCCTGGTTGCCCCTAAAGATAAGACACAAATGTTCCACTGGTCATTTTATAATCAAACATTTCAGCATTGTAGCTTGAAAGGTAACGAAGGTGTTTCTTTTTGATCTTTTGAATGTTACTTTAAATAAAAAAAATAAGAATAAAAACCACTTCGTTGTTGAGCAAACTGAAGTATGTTCCTGGCTGCCACACTACAAACAATTCAACAGATGCTGCACCTGTCACTGTTTTGCACACCTCCATACAAGAACAGGGAGTTGCCTTGGTGCAAATGTCCCTGTTGATCTGCTTCTGTCATCGGTGCCTTCGTCACCGTTTGTGCTGGTATATACATCAATTGTTTTGTTTTTGTGCCAGACAATATAGAAATGCTCTGCAATGTAAATTCTGGCCACAGCCTGTGATATACAAACTTGAACCATTTACTTCTTAAAGTTGGAGTGTGAACATCTGGTTAAAAAATAGTAACTGTAATGCAAAGTCTTGAGGTATATTACTCTATCATAAAATCAACTAGTTTGTGTATCTGTAGGCACAAAGACTGCAAGTCTTAAGACAAGCAATAGAGCATGATAGAGGTTCACTGTCCAATTGCTTTAGTGAAAAGGTCATTAGACATTTGAAATAGTAATCATCGGTGCTTATTCACTATCCTCATGACATCCCTAATAAAAAAAACCCTCTTTTATCATGCCTCTTTGGAAGCACCTTTCATGGACATTGTTACAAGGAAAGTAGGAACTGATTTTTTGAAATAAATTATTATACAGTACTTTGGGGGCAAAGGCAAATGTCACCTTCCTCTTATAAACTGGGTGAGAAAGTGCAATGCCTAGCAGCAAACATATTGACAGATACTGTTAGACTTCTTTGTAAAGCACTATTAATTAAAACCCAGAGCACTGCTATGAGATTAAATAGCTACGACTGAGTTCTGTATTTTTGAGTCAGGAGGAGGCAGCAAGGCACCAAGAGATTCATTCAGCAGAGGTACTGCATGATGTGCAGGCCACAAGCAGAAGAACAAGGTATGACCAAATTGCAGCTCTTGCCTAGCTGAATTTGCCTTTCTTCTATCCCTGAGAAGACAGTTAATACCAAATTTAATTATCCTAGACTGTCAAACCAAGGGTTCCCTTTTAAATATTCCATTCACTGAAGGGATAGGCAATGTTTTTTTAAATTAACGTCTTTGTGCTTCACATCTCAAACGCCTTTTCCTTCTCCTCTTTCTGTACATTTAGTATAAGCTAAAAATATTTTCAATAGTGATTGTCATGGCAATAAGTAAGCTAAGCTCTCAATATTTGAACTCCCATCTACTGCTTGACAGTTCAACATTATGCATTGACTCCATTTATTACATCCAGCTTAACACAACTGAGTCCACACAGCACTGAGGCTCAACATGACTCCACACAGGACAGCACAGTGGGAAATTTGAATCCAGTTGGGAAAGGAATGAGGACATGTGAAATATAAGTAATTTCTTGAAAGCAGCAGTACTATACTTTTATATATGAGAAGACAATCATAAATAGCTTCTCCTTTCTGCAGTGGGACTGAGGAGTAGGTGTAAATGAATTAATTGTTCTGCACTCCTTCCACACGCACCTCTAACCAGTCTTTCTGCTTTGCCTATTTTCTCAGCATAAAACCTGTTTTACCTGCATTTTTCCAAGGGTGATAAATCTTACCTTAAGTGAAGGGGCATAAGTCTTTGGAAATAGGTACTCTGGAATAATGCACTCAAAGTGCTTCTGTGCCTTTGGTGAAGTATCAAGAAAATGAACTTCCATGAATATCATAAGAAAACTTATTGATAAAGCATTAGGAGCAATTTTATCTCTCTGTTTTTAGTGAAGAAATATGATATTACTCTACAAATCACTCTGGAATTCAGTATGTGTTTGATTACATAAAACATGAGTGATCAAAAAAAAACTTGCAATGGTTGTTCCTGCTTGACTTGCAATATAAAGGGCAAGGAACCTGATTTTATAGACCCTACAATATAAAAAGGACTTGAAATCCAATATACATCTTTTTGTTGTTGTTTGCTTCAATAAATCTGCATTTTATCTCCTTTGCAGGGTTCAACTTTATCTTCCAGCAAACGTCCATTTTAAAGATACACTCATCTACTCCGCAGTATAATTTTTTGAGAGTGCTACAGGATTTCTGACTCCTATGGAGTAGGAGTAACAGAATAATATAAAGATTACTGCTTAAACATAAGTACAGCAGAGTGCATCTGCCCCTGCCTTCCTGACTTTCAGGATACATAGTGCTTTGGTATACAGCTGCACTGTTTGAAAATGCATAGCCTTACTCATAGCTGTAACAGAAATACCAATATCCTGCAGGTGTAGATTCATGAGGCAGACCAGGTGCAGGCAAATACGCTGGGTTCTGAAACTACACATAGCTAGTCACTTATAATTTATAGTTTTTACTGACTTCTAGATTCCCATCTCTAACTTCCCGCAAATCATAACCCTAGTTCATCATACTGCATTTCAGCACTAGGATCTATTATCACAGCTTGTTCCTTCATTAAGGTTATCAATATTCATCCCAGCACTCTTTGCTCCAGAATCACCAATTAAATTACTGCTTTAATTGTCTACTGTCACTGACAGGAAGGTAAGTTCATGTGCATAATCCACAGCAGAAACTGAAGGTACTTGCATTGGTGTAGAATTGCACTACGAATTTCAATGTTCTTTTTTCATGCATAAGAAATGGTTGTAAATTGTTGCTTCAGACCCCTTCAAGTGGTGGAGATTTTTATTTTATTTTTATGCAGTATGGTTCACAGGCCAGCAGCCTGATTTGAAAGATATGGTCCTCTCTGATTTCTACTCTCTATCAATATCCCAAGTCCGCTACTAATCCCTGTATTTCTCCAAAAAGAGAGGAAATGGTTGCAGTAGAGCTTTAGTAAGTAGGCGCCCATATTTTGATGGACACTCAAGAAGGAAATAAACTGCCATTTACACACTGCAGTTAAGTTTAAGGAACTAATTCTCTACGTTTCCTAATAAAAGATACTGTTACTTTACCTATGCTAAATCTAACTCTCTGCTACATGCAGAACAAGGCCAACCTGAAACGATGGGGATTAACGGCATGAACCTGTATATGGTTAGAAATGACAGTGCCTCCAACTACACAGTGTTCTTTTTATTCTATTTTGATTGCCTTATACTAGATCAGAGATTTAAACTGTATTGGAGTGGTTTATAGTTCTAGCTAAGTTAAGAACTGACATTTTAATGGCACCTTTGAGGAATTTATACATACAAGACACATGACTCTAATGTGATGGCTTAAACACAGCCCTGAGTAATACAGCCAAGACCCCAGGCAAAATCATATCTCTCTTTAGTCTTTGAACCATTAAAATTCAGCTAGACTGTGAAGTTGACAGCTGTTTACTGTAAGGTTACCTCCTGCCTGCCAAATAATAGTGCTTCTATTGGCACCCTTCCACTCTCTTGGTTGAGACTTCCTTATAGTCAGAACAGAGCTAAAATGCTACATTCCTCAGACTGGAAAGGTGTGTATCTTTAAATAGGCTTAAGCAAGATGAAGTTGGTCCATTAGATTACTTTGGCTGGTGGTTGTTTTTGTTTTTTGTTGGTTTTTTTTCTTAAAGTAAATGTTATCCCAACATTTGACTGCTATATAAATGCCAAATTGGAAGCCAGCCTAGTAATACTAGAAGGTCCACAAGAAAATTAAAACAAATGACACGTGCTTCTTCAGGGCCTCCCAAGCACATTTCTTTCTTGAAATGCCCACATTGCCGGGGGAAGAGGACCAGGCTTCCTCCCTTAGGCTCCTCAACAAATAGAAATGAAAATATTTTCTCTTTTATCAAATGGAGAAAAATTAATCATTTTGAATCACTGACTGCCCGAAAGAAAAAAGCATTATGTTAATGTCAAGAAAAAGAGCAAAATCCTCTCATTAAAGCTACAAACCTTTTTACCATAGTTGTGCATCACCATGCTTTATTTTTCCTAACACCACTATCAAGACTACTGAAATCATTTTGTGTTACAGAAACATTAACTAAAAGCAGGAGAAAACCACCACTTCCTCACTGGCTGACCTGCTCTGCCACAGGCTGCTGCGTTTCCAATGCCTGCCTCCTATCACAGAGCACAGACCCACCTCAAAGCAGCCTTCCTCAAAGCCAAAGCACACGCTCAAAGCCACAATTTTGAACCACTCAAATAACTCACATCTCACTTTTCAGCTGCTGTACCTCTAGATTACATAAAAGGGAATAAACCAGTGACAGATTCTTCCTGGTATGGTTTAAAAGAAAAAAAGAAATGCCTACTCACCCCTTCACAAGATGCAAACATTTGCTCCCAATCTCCAGCAAGAAAAACTGCTCCTGCCACAGGTGCCCAGACCTCCCGAAGCCCACAGGTGCCCTTTATTGGTCTCTGCTAATCAGCACTAACGTGCTCCTCCTGCACCTGCCTCGCTTGGTCTCCGGCTCTTTGTAGGAGACCCCAAGTCCTGGTTGTGTGTGGGATTTGGCTGTAGTGCAGTGAGGAGCAACTGCTGTGTGGGTGTGTTGGGAACTGACTGGAAGGCAGCTGAGTGCTTGCCGATACCGGTAGTTTTCAAGTCACACAATACCTCCAAAAATCTTATCTAAGTGCTTCGAACAGCACCAAACGTCAGCAAAAACAGAATGCAATTAAGATACACTTAGTGAATGCAGAAGGCCTTTCCCTGGGTATGCTATTAGGGAAGTATTTCTACCTTAAATCAAACTGCAGAGCGGATGTTTGTGCAGCGAGGCCTCGTGCCGGGGGAGCTGCGCTCAGTACCCTGCATCGTGCTGGTCTGGGTTGCTTCCCTCATCCTTGTCAGCATCCACTAGGGGTCCACTCCTCTGCTCCATCCTCAGCCTCCATGAGCATTAGGATCAACTGTGATTCCCATTTATTTTACTTGTACTCATTATTATTTGTCGCTTCCTCCTGGGCTTTTGTGTTGTCGGTTCCTCTGTTTCCTGCGACTAAGATGGATGTTGAATCCTTTGCAAATGGGACTGTTCAACAGATGGTTGTGCAGTTCATGCTCTATTGAATTGACTGTTTGGTTTTTTTATAATTAGATTTTTTTTCTCATGCTTTGTATTATTTTAATGAATCCTTATTAATGGATGGGACTAGATAAATAAGGCTTCCCTCAAGTGTAACGACTTTAAACAGTTAAGAGCACGTCTTCTTATATAACAGTATTTAAAACCATTTTGGCCTGAAATAATATCTTCAGTCTGTGAGTGTTCATAAAATTGCTTTGGATGCCTTTATTTTTAAACACTTAATTAATTTTCTCCAAAATAAGACTATTTGCTTCCTCTAATGAGAATTATAAAACCTGTCAGGTCTGAGACTTCTATCTTTAGTCATTTTTTGGAATTATGCAAGTCCAGAATTTAGAATAGAACATATGGAGGCTCCTCGACTCAGTTCAAAAATGGCAGAACTAATTCCATAGAAAGATTTCGCAGAAAAAGCTGACTTTGAAGCCAAGTGGATCATGGAAAATTTTAGCAAAAAGTGTATTTTGAGAAGGTATGAGTTGCTTGAAATGCTGTGTTGCATCTTAAACTTTAGCATTTGTTATCAAGAGCACTATAATAACATTATAATTATCTGTAATGTCAGAGAATTTTCTGTTCATCCTACTTAAAGGTAATGCAGTGTGAGTCACTAAAAATTATGAAAATGAATTGCCATTTTAATTTCAGGATATCATTACCCCAACTCGCACAACCTAGATAAACCTGGCTGGGAAGTAAGTTTTCTTACATATATATATTAATATAAACACACAGATTGTTGGACAAACAGACAAAAAATTAGCATGTCCTGTTTTTAAGCTGATCTTTTGGGTATTGTGCTGCTGGACACCGAGACAAAGTTACCCTGCGACGCTTCCCTCCCCATCTGTTATTTCTCTCTCTGCTTCTTGGCAGTTTTTTCAACTGACAACTCTGCGGTGAAGGTCTGAATCCAGCGATCTGAGTGGGTGATATCTATCAATCTTGTGCCACACGTATGCAATATTGCTAGGCAACAGGTAGCAGCATGACACCCACATTGTGCAATTTCCTTTTGGTGACTGAGGCTTTTACTATATTAATTATACTGAACTTTACTTCATGCATTTCAGGCATTAACTTCTATGGAAAATATTATTTTAAATTCTTTCTGTAGCATATTGAATGAAATATTGGCACCCGATAAAGTCGTCATTTTAACAATTGCTACATATGAATGCGGGGCATGAAGCCTTCTGAAATTGCAGATAAGTGGAATATCAGATTATTTTACATTGAAGATAGCTATTCTACAAGGAAAAAAAAAGAAAAAAGAAAGGACTTCCAAACATAACAGACATAAAATATGAAGTGAGGAGCTAACTAGGGAAGATGTTCCTTTTCTTCTCTTCCTTGATTTTTCTACTCTTTTTTCATGGATTTGGTTTTGTTGTTGTTGGCTTCTCTTTTTCAGTGGTTAGGATGCTACAGAGAGACTAAGCTGCAGATTTATTTTCACGCCCATCATAGACACTTTGTGTGACCACAGGCAGATGAGGCTGTGTGATGCTACAGAGAGAATGAAAGTGAGGTGAGCTGCAATCACTTCACTTTTCTTGAATTAGCCTAGCTTAGGAAAAGTAGCCAGGCCTTCAGCATTTTTACACTCTGCAGGCAATGTATTCTCCTTTGGATCTAGGATTTCTCAAAAATGCATTCCAGAGTTTAGCTGCAATAAAGTGGGTCATTCCACACTTTTAATTTTGAAATAATTTACCTGTCCTTTCTGAACACACAAAGGAAATCCCGGAAATGTACTCAAATGGAGCTAGTCTATGTGTTGTAAATTGCTTGTATTAGTCACTAATGAGTAATAGTAAGTTCGGTTTTCTTTTATACCCTCTGAGAAACCCACCAAATCAAAGTAGCAGCAGCAGCATCATACTTGTATTCAATGTTTCACACGCATGTAGAACATTATTCAGGGCAACTGTTCAACTGCAACCTCAGCTCTTGCAGAAAGAGAAGGCTCATTGGAGGTATGTTCAAATGATCATAGGTGATTGTGAGTAATCAAATTAGTACCACTTACAGAACTGCTAGTGGTTTCTGTGCCTCAGCTGAAGAGCAGTAATTCAGTAAGCCACTACCATTTATGAAAAGTGTACATAGCCATAGCCTCCTTGAGGTTAGGCTTCTCAGCAGTATCACTTTATTTCAGACAATAGCTGCTAATCACCTGTGTGGGCAGGTACACCTCAATGCACGCAAATACCATGTCGAGGCAGAGAGCCCTGTAACGAGCAGGTTAGTTTTTGCTATGTTAAGATGCATGAAGAGGTAAGAACAATCCAAATATTTGTGTAATTCTTGGTCCACAAGACAACTACACTTATATGCCACATTTTGTAATGCAACTATTGTTAGAAATGAAATCTCATTTAAGTGTGTCCATGGGATACAGAGTCTCAGCATCACTCATAGTACAGGAATGACCAGCAGTAACATGTCTATCTGAAAGACATTTCCTGCTGTTACTCACCAGGTTTTATGTTCAGGCTATATCTGTGGCTACAGTGTACTTTCTGTATTGAAATTTGATCTAATTCCCAAAGTGAAATAACTTCAGGAATTAGAGTTGCATAATTTATTCTTTTCTCCTGCAGCTGCCCTCTTCTGACAGTTGCTCAACACTGCAATCAGAAACAAATTCCAAAGCTGAGCAATAGACCTAAAACAGATAGGAAACTGTGAGGTACACCAGAAAGAAAGCAAGGGAACAGTTGCTTCAGAGAGCTTCTTGCCTTTCTGCTTAGAGATAAAAATTAATGCTGGACTAGTACCATATGGGAAGCTTTGTTTAACTGCATTAAGTTCTGGAAGATGTGTTGGATCCAGAAGTAAAGTCCACATGGACACACTGCCCGCCATCTCAGAGCAGTGGGTCATGAATCAGTCTGTATTTCCTTTGCTAGAAGGCACCCTGGACAAGGTGCTGTGTGAGAACCCTGTTACACATCCAGCTGTGATTAATGAGGTTGGAGAACAAGCTTTTTGGTTACCAGAGGCGCTCGCTGAACTCTGAATCCCACCAGCCTGAGGGGAAAATGCAGGCTGACAAACACACATAAAAATGAGGGTGAGTTTTTGATTAAGGTCCCCATTACTGCGTGTTTTTGTGCCAGACATGAGCCCAATAAGAGCAGAAAAGCCTACCATGCCTGTACATATCTGTTGGTACATAAATAAGAGTAATGCAGAACGTATCACTGGAAAAGACTGCTGTTTAAGCAATGAAGTGGATTTGGTTGCTGTTAGTATTTGGATTTTTGTAATTTCTGTTAAGAATTTAGCAAGCAACATCAGAAGCTTTAGCTTAGGAAAATCATAAGCAGGACTATGATTAATATAGTTTGAGATGTATTTGTAGAAGATGCAGAACTTGCTGTGGGAATTGATAATTTAATTAGATTCTGATTTACAAGATTCATATACCTAATATTCTAAGTACTGTATTAAAAAATAAATACAACTTAATTTTTCATAGGACATTGTTTTCTATACAAGCGAACAGCTGGTTATTTGTAAGGCTCAGCTTTGATTGTCTGTAAAAATTAGGACCTTGTTGTATGGTGAAATAGCTTTCAAATACAGCTAAACAAAACAATCTGCATATACATAAATACACGAAATCCCCAGGGAAAAAAATGTACACCATGTTTGGGAATTTCATTTTGAACCTCTCAAACCATATGAAGTCTGGAACATCAGCAGCTTAAACAGAAAAAAAAAAAGGAAAAAAAAAAAAAAAAGAAGAAGTCATTAACTATTTATAATACACATTTCTTAAATTGTTAACTTTCAGTTTTGCACTGAGATTTAATGCAGCTGGCATGATGCTTTCAAGTTTCGCTCATCTCCCTAGGCTAAAGTGCCGGCTTTATCATTTCCATAGCTATGAATCAGCTGTAGTTCCGTGGCAGTCAATGAAATTACACCACTGACAGTAGAAGAATCAGGCCCTCATTTATTAAATGGAATAGAAATATTTCTTTATAGGTTCAGGAGACACTTAATACATGTTTGGATGTATCTGATATGCAGTGAAAGCCAGTTTTCTCTTAGACTGCATAATTTAAAATGTATATGCCCTCGGTATCTATAAAATCTAACGTAAAACAAGTTTGCTGTATTTGTGGATACTGTTAAGGTCAAAAGGATTTTATAGACTTTTTTTCTTATTTAAACAGTACTTTAGTGATCCAATTCTGCAGATTTTTAAAACCCTGTAGCTACCTGCAACTAGGCAAAACACAATTTACAGCAAATACAGTGGCAGAGAATCATAAATCTGAGTATACAGGAGTTTAAGATTTGAGTATCTAAGAAAAAGAATTCTTTGGCAGAAGAGACAATATTTGTCTAGGTTTTCTACACAAAGCCAAGATCATTCCCCTTCCAGTTGCCTCTGGAAACCATGAAGAATGTTATGAGAGCCACCTATTGGAAATGAGTAGTAATATTTATTATAACCTTTCAGAACCAATTCCATCCATTCAGTGTCAGGAAAGAAAGAGGTGTGCAGCAGGTATTCTGTGCCATCACACGTTCAGGGAATCACTTCTGTGCTGAATCATGCAGCAGAGCACCAGGAGGAAACCATCATGGGGAGGCTGACCCTGGGTTGCTATTGCCGTGAAATAATTTCGGCATGCTGTAAACCTACCAGGAAAGGAAGCAGAGAGATCAGAAATAGGTCTGAAATAGACTCATTAGATGAAATTCCATCACCACTGCAGTTGGAACCTGTCGAAATCAGAGTGGTTTCCTGCTGTAGAAGTGGGTGCCAGAATGCCATATCAAACTGAAAATATTTCTTCCAGCATCAGGACTTTTGATTTCATTCAATGAGATTCAGTGCAGTTATGAAGCATGAATACCCTTTCATTGTTTTCCATTTCTAGATACAAGTCTGGGTGGTGCATGTTTCAGAAACGTAGAACACCCTCTATCAATCCAGAAGTATTTTGGCACTGAGAAGGCAGCTCAGCTTTTGCCCCATGTCTTTTCCTGTGCTTTACTTCTCATGAGAGTGGACAAAGAATGCAACCAGATTGCAGAGGTGACATTTTGCTTGTGCATAGGGCAGCTGACAATAAAAAAGGCAATACAGCTCTGCACTGAGCATATGTGGATTTTTTCCTGGTATTATATTGTTGGTTCAGCTTCACAGAGTGATGACTTTCTCTTTGTTTTCAAAAAGCTAGAATTATATTGGAGCTATTTGGGTTTTGCATTTCCTCAGTGCAGATATGCATGCACGGATAATATAACTAGGAGACAATGAAAAGAACGGCACAGCTTGATTTCTTATTTCTTTTGCTGAATTGTTTCAAGTTCTGTTCTTGAAGGAAGATGTGTTTCTAATAGTTCCAGTTGGAATACACAGAGATAATGATGTAAATTGCTAATATACAAAACAGATTTGCTATTAGAAGAAGCCTCAGACAATAAGCATATAATGAGTCCACAGGTAATTTGTCACTGAAAGCTAACAGTTCCAGAGTCCTTGACTTAAGTGTGGGATTTTTTTGTCAAGATAGCCAAAACCATCACGAGTACATAAATTGAGAAAGGGCATAATGGCAATAGCAATATGTCCAGAAAACTGCTCAGACTCATGAATGCAAACTACAGTAAGATCAGCCAAGGTTATCAACAGATATTCCTTGTCCCACGTGCCACAGATTGATTGTACTGCAATTAATTCAGCTGAAAAATCTTTCCGTGAGAGCCGTGCCTTCAGCACAATTTCAAGCTTGGTTTCAAATACCAGAAATCATTTCAGATTTCTTAAAACATCCTAGAAAAATGTGAAACTCTGCAATTAGTGTAAGCCAAAAAGTACTTATAAAAATTGCATTTAAATAGCATTGAAAGAGAGAATATAAAAATATTCTTACAGCAGTTATGATTAAAGCTAGACCTCTGCGGTTCAAAGATTTATGCATGCATAGCAGAAAAGCTTAGGGCCATATTCAGGAAGATATTTGCCCTAGGCCACACAGCAAGTTCAGAGGCACAACAGAAATTTGAACTCATGTTTCTGCACAAACCACAGTAGTATTTATCCAGTTAGCCATCCATAATAGGAGCAAATAAGAAAATCAATATTTCCCAAGATATTTTACACCTCATCTTCCATATTTTTATGGCATAGTACACCAAAGATGTACTATATTCTTGTTGTGAAGAAAGATGCTTTTAGTTATTTAAAGTTTGAGATCCATTTAAAAATGAATTTGATTAAAGTCAGATACTCACAGGCATGGAATTATGATATAAATAAAACAGAACATACTTTAATGTAATATACCACTTCATTTTGCTGAGATATTTGCAGAAAGAACACATTGAAATCTGCTTCCAAACTACTCTAAACCTAATTCTGGACAGTACAGCCTGGGACAAAATGAGGTATGTTAGAAATTATGGTTCTGGTTTTCAGAAGTATTGGCCACCAAAGCCTATATTTAACTTCAGGCAAAATTGTGTTCGGTGTGTCCGAAAATCAGGTCCTAAATTAAACATAAGTGTTTTTACCTGGGTAGCATCTCTCTACCTACCTCCCACAAATTATATAGCGATAGTTCCTCCCATAGGGAAATTGTCTTTTGGATAATTTTAAGATAAAAGCACAGGCCAATGTCAGCCCTCTTACAAGCTGCATACTAATGCAAGGAGGGGAAGGAAGGATTTATTTGGAATCTTCTAATTGACCTCAGTGGAATTGGGCCTGGAACCATTAAAACATTTATGAAAAGCAGTTATGGAGCATGAATAGTACTCAATCTAAAACATTAATGTCTAGGTAATATTAAAAGTAATTTGTTTAAAAATAGCAGGGAGGGGAGGAGCAGGAATCCAGCTGTATTAAGGACTAAATTCCTCCAACTTTTTGTTGGTCTTTTTTTATCGTTATTTTTTAAGCAGTTCGTGGGACAGAAGTTGGTGTTTCTCTTCAACCTCAGGAATGACGTGCGCTGTTAAAAGAGTTAAAACAAATGTGTCTCCAAAATTGGTGTGGTTTGCAGCAAGTGAGAACGGCATATCGAAAGCCATAGGGTATGCTCAGAAGAGGGGCATTCAGTTCCAGGATGTCACAAAATGTTCACCATCACCACATCGTGATAGAAACCTTTTCTTAATGCTGTGATAGATGCTCTACAGAGTCTACCCTGAGCTGTTGGATATGGGAACATGCAAAACCATCAATGATGCAAGTGCCAGTGCTTTATAAAGGGCAGGCATTACCAGAGGGATTACCTGCCTCCCTAAGGCTGTACCAGTAACTGTGTAACATATTGTCTTGAGCATGAGCCTCTGTTCATTAATCTTTATAAGAGAGGGGATTTACCTTCAATAAGGGCCTTTCATGGCAGCTTTTCAGCTAGCTCCTTGTCCAAAGAGAAGCTGTCGTTAGTGTATGATCTGAATTTAACAAGCACCTGCATGAAAACTGCCTTGCAAAAGTTAGCCCAGTCAGCAAGGTGAAATTGCAAGGTACAAAGAGAATCAGATTTGCAGAAACTGCCTGTGTCCTCCTCCCTGCCCTGCACATCTTCCCCGCAGCTCACAGAGCACTGATTTCTCCTCTGGTCTCCTATGATTTATCTCTAAAATCTCCCAATGTGAACGATGTTCACGTGCACCTTTACCTTTGAACACATGAATGTCACGTCATCTCTGCAGTCACAAGAACCTCGTAGTCGTCCTAGAACTATTAAAAAAACCCACAAACTTTAACTTAATTATGTAGCAGCCTACATTTTGACCGGAAAAGATCTGCAAGAGTATGTGACACCAATGCTTATTTTCTCTTATATTCTTGTTGAGACACAGCAGCAATGTGACTGAGTCATCTCACCATGAGCCGTGACTGCTCTGTCTGGAGGCTGCCTGTGCCCAAAGGCAATGCCTCACCACCATCCTGGCCACTCACCACAGCCCACCCTTGTCTACCTTTGGCTACATGCAATTTGTCATGAAATTATTTGAGACAAGCTGCTTTTCAGATGAAAGGCAAAGCATTTCAATTTGAACTTTTTATTTCAATATCGCCTCAAAGTTGCAGTCTGACCACTCCATGTCTTTAGGTCTCATTCACTCTCCTGGCTCAGGCTATGTCTGCAACCTCTTTCTCAGGCAAAGAACACAACTACTTCATTTTCTTGTTTATTTTTCAGGAAAAAAAAAAAAAAAAAAAAAAAGATGCGTGTTTATAGCAAAGGAACAAAACATTCACTAAAAAATAACTTACAAACATTTCTCAACTAGGTTTACTTTCTATTTTTTAAGATCTGTCCCCAGTAACGAATCTTCGATGCAGTCAGCAAGACTTTTCTTCTGCCTAGAAGTCCTACTGATATATAGCCAAATAGAGAGCGGAGAAAAAATCCACTCTTGTATGTCACTGGACTCTCAATCTATTTTATGAGCCTTAAACACTAAAACTCTTTGCACAGTAGGAATTTCGGATCTAGAAACTCCATTTTTTTCTCCTTATGTGGCTTTTCTATACCTGAAGTTTTACTTTTCATGAGTATTTTTAACCAGCAGAAACCCTTTCAGACTCTTACATCTTCCCATTGTCAAGGAAGAAAGCAGCAATCCTGTGAATCAGATCCCATGTGCATAATCACACAACTGCGCGAACTAATCACATACATAAAAAGCATTCGGTTCCAACATTGCTGCATAGGGAATGCTTAGCTTTAAAATTATGCTGTTTGGACTAGCAACGTTGAATACATCTTATGAGCAATCTATCTGCATCAGTACTTCTTTTTTTCAACTTAAATCAAGGTATATGGCCAACCTGATGGTGTCTATAACAAGCCTGCTGAATACGTCACCTTCTGCAATGTTTACTTCTCTTATGGTTTCATATTTCTGTTATACTAAGATGCACATGGTTAAAATATATATTTTAACTGATCAGATCTAGGATTTTTATAGTAGTAAGCTCAACCAAGTTTATGATGGACTTCAAATTTGTTACTCAGCATACTGCCATTATCCATCAGAAATAGCGTAAGGCTGAAGGGCTGAACTTTCTGCCTATCCCAAGAGGACTCATTTCCAGCACAAATTTGCCATCCATGTTTTTATCCACTGTACCATGTCCAGGCCTGGGGGCTCACCATGGAGATGGACAGGCAGTGGCAGGCATTGGGGTTACAGGAGATGAAGAGTATTGGGCACATGGCGTTCCTGGGACATGGGCAACTGCAGAAGTTGGGGATGGGAGGAACAGTGGGGGTGTAGGGGACACCAGGTGGAGAGGATGGAGATACTGGGGGCTCTAGGACGTGAAGACTTGGGTAGGGGGGCAGTGGTTGTTAGAGACATCAGCGTTGCCAGGGTGGAATGTTGTCTTTTGAACCCTGGTGCATTCTGCCTGGCATGCAGCTGATGGCAGCTGGAGACCTGCCTGGTAAGTGAGAAATCTGCCTGCTTCTGTGCTGTGGGGCCTGGGTTAACCTGGCTGTAACTTCTCCCTTTGAAGAATAATAGGATATTAATAGATTGCAAGGGAATGGAGAGGGTGCCTGGCTGGTACAGAGGGAACCCACGTCTCCCCATCTGTTACCTTCAGTCTTAATGGAGTGGATGTTAACAAGAAAGCTGCATTTCTTTTTCTTTACCTCACTCAAATTTACAGTCCAGGCTCAGCACTTTCCATAGACTACAATGAGTTTCTTCCAAGCATCTCTTCTACCTGCCCCAAATCTCTCCTTCCATCACCTAACATCAGACTTTTCACATCTCAGCCCTCTCTACCCAAAGATGTCATTTGGCAATACAGATCTTTTTAGGCACCTGTATCAACCACTCTTTTGTTTCTCTCCCTCCAGAGTTTTTTTTAAACTCATCTCCATTAGTCATCCATGTTTAAAACAGTCAGCCTTTAAGATCTAGGTAGGGAAGGGCTTTCTCCTTTTCTGTTTCAGTTTTGCTTCTGCTCTGTAAGTTCCTTTCATTCCTAATTCATTCAGACTGCAACATTTTCCTTCAGGACAAAAAAGCTTAATTATTGTTTATCTGGAGCTCCCTGGATTCTGTCTCCAAATAACTGCATCATCAACAAGTCCCCAAATAGGCACCAGGAAAATTCACACAAGAGACAATGAATGATGCAGCCTCCTGGGAAAGCTTTGCTCAAAGCTTGCACATTGTTAGACACCAGACAGCCCAGCTCTAAGGGCCCAGGAAACACAGTTTCATCAGTTCTGCTCATCACCCAGCTATGTTTAACACTTTTATCATCTTCCCTTCCTATCTCTAGTGCCTCCTCAGATCTGTGATGCTTGTCCTTTCTTACAGATCCCCTAGACATTTCCATTTTCTTTCTCTCCCCTTTTTCTTTTTCGGCCCTGCTGCACTTTTCCTCACAACTGTTTTGCCCCACTCCATATTTTTAAGGCCGCAGATCAGTAAGCAGGGAGAGGATGCAACAGTTCATACATCTGGGTTTCACCTCAACTGCATAGATAAAGTAGAAAGCCATATCCAAGATGCGCTTGGGGAAGCAAATGTGCAGAGGAAGCCTTTGGGCTTAAGCTACTGAAAGAATAAAAAAAGTTTGAGAGTAAAATTATTCATCTACCAGCAAAATGACATTGTGTTGCAGTCTCCTTCTGGCCATGGGATTCTTTAGTCCTCGGCACCTAAACAGAGAGGTGGCCACTGAGAAGGGCTCGATGTCTGTGAGTTTTGGCATCGCCTACCCTGTTCTGAAACGCCTCTTGAACCCACACAGTGTCCCAGGTTGACAGCATGATTCCTGCATATCTTCCTCCATCAGCTCTATCTTGCGGTCTGCACTCGTAAGGCTTATTTCTTTGATGTAGGCGTTGCAGAGACTTACATTATACTGCATTTTTGAAAGCATTTGCTGAATTTCTTTGAGGATAAGGTCAACAAGTTGCTCTGATTTATGAGTGTTCAGCACTTTAGTGTCTTGACAAGTGAGTAACGACCTTACGCAAAATCCGTTTGTGTTTTAGAACGATTCTTTTTTTAATTATGTTCATCAGTGGAGTTCAGGTGCCAATAAGCATAAGATCACTCCTCCAGCGGGCCTCTCAACAGTCTGAGATGCAGTACCTTACTGCTAAGGATATTTCTTTCCTCTGGTTGGTCTCTTTAAAAGCATCTTCTACAATGAATATGTAGCAGTATAATAGGACCCTGATCTCAGATGGCACCATTTAATTTTATTTTAATGATGGCAATAAATGTACTAAGCACAAACACTGTGTTCAACACAGAAGTAGATTCAATACATTTAACTGGATTTTGAGATATGCTGTCCATGAACAGACACTCATTTTCACACAGATCAGAAGTGGCACCTCAGATGGTACTTTGGAACATGATGTAATGTCTGTCATCCTCATACTGGGCTAAGGAAGAAAAGAAACATTAGGTATCCACTCCAGCCCTGTGAAAAGAATTTTTTTTCATATACTTGGATTTTATTCCATTATGTTTCTATTTCTTCATTTAATTTAATCATACGTCCCAAATCTATTTATCCAAATGCATCTGTTTTATACTTGAGGAAACACAATCTGAAAAGAAAATGTAACTTTTTTCCAGTAAAGTTTAAAGAATGGAAGACAACTAATTTTAACATATTGCCACTTAATGTCATCTTGTTTGCTAATAAAATACATGGTAGAGCATTTTCAGTAATCACTTTGTGAAAGAAAACAGAGCTTTCCTGAGCTAATGAATGGAGATACGGTTATTAATTTATAGGATGTTCATCATTCTAATTCCTTTGTGTTTCACAAATATTAGTAAGTTGATCCATGCACCACTGAAGAGAAGTGAAGTCTTATTAGCTCTGTGAGGCACAGAAATCACATGGCTTGCCCATACTTACCAGAAAGATGCATGTAAAGTATAATTAGAATGGGGAAAAATATTGCTCTTATTACAGTATCCGAACAATAAAATCTTCCCTCTCGCATTCAATATTGCCAACCTTAAACATTAAACATCCCCAGGCAGGCAACCAGAACATCTCACCAAATGGAAATGATTTTTATTTTTTCACAAAGACTCTCTTCTTTCTTTTCTTTTGTTTCCTGAGCTTCTACATGATATTTGAGTTATATTTCCAAGCTTTTTCCTACAGCCACAAGGGTTAGCACCATTATTTTAAAATAAACATTCAGGTTGTCATCTAATTGCGTTTCTTCTAGAAGGCAAGCTGTAAACAGCATGCTAAATAGGATGAGGTCTGCTGCTTTTCAAGGTGCCCATGCTGCCCATTCTGTAGTTGCACTATTTACAGGTAATACCATAATACATTACATTAAGAACCAATAAATGAAGTATTTTCTTAGATATGTTCCCTTCATGGTGCCTGCTCCTTACAAAATCTTAATTTTTTTCTATGCAAGTTGGTAGTTTTGCCAGGATATCCATAGCTAAGCATGAAAAATTAAGAAATACAGATGAAACAGTGTGGTAACATTTTTCAGATGTAACCACTGACAAACCTTTCCTGGGCAATCTCTGGACGGACCTAAGAGTGAGTCCTTCAAAGTGTTTGCACAGGTTTATCCTTGCTCTGACAGAGTCACTGGAGCTTTTAACAGGGGGTGGAAAGGGTAAGTTAGGCCAGCAAACGGGCGACTCCATGTACCACTGATGTTTTGAAAAAATACGCAGAAAACCTGAGATAAGGAAAACATTGTGGATAAGAAGTCTGTTACAGTAAAGGCGGTGACGCACGGACACGGGTTGCCCAGGGAGGTGGTGGGTGCCCCATCCCTGGAGATGCCTGCGGTCAGGCTGTGTGAGGCCCTGAGCACGTGGTGGAGCAGTGAGTGCCCCTGCTCATTGTAGGGGAGTAGGACCAGATGATTCCATGAAAATCCAGTATACACTCGAATGCTGCATTCTGCATTTCCTCATTACAATGTAAGCCCCAACCCTGTAAGTGCTTGTTTGTACATCTGATGTTATGCAGCTCTGTGGGACTACTCAATTCCATCACATTTAGATCTGTATGTGTGTGTTTGCATGACCATGACCACGAGGAAGACTTGCTCAATGTAATAACAACCAGTTGAAAAACAAAACAAAAATCAACTCTAATTGTGCCCATTTAAATCTAAACATTTGAAATGTTTAAATGGTTTAAGAAATGGTTTAAGTATGGTATTTCAGAGTGTAAATGCTATAAAAACTCTGAAGATTTTAGGATCCTCTGTAACAAGGCTATTATAGAGCATCACTCCGATTGACGTTGGAACTAATGCAGCTGCAAGAGCAGCTGCAGCAGGAATCCACAGAAGCCAGCATGCAAAGCAGGCCCTGCTCAAAGTCCCTGGCTTTACTTTCATTTGCCTTCCCATTTATTTATTAGCTGAATTCCAGCATCTTCTGTAACGATGCCTTGTTGGGATTAATTGAGGGTCAAAGCTCAAAAATTAAAAACTCAGTGTACTGCCTTCTGCAAGCCAGAGTCGGTCTGACAGCAGCCAGTGCTGCTTTTTCAAAATGAACAATTCAGGGCTGTTCACCAGTGAGATGATAGCAGTCAGGAAAAAAGAGCTTCAAGGAGGAGGAAAGATACTTTGCAGCGAGGAATGCAGGTCTGCAAGAGCATCCTTGAGCTTTGTGTATTTAAGGCTACATTTATGCCTCTGGGCAAGAGCAGTAAAAGATGATACAAAGAAGCCAAGCATCATTCACCATCCAAATCTGCATATGCAGCAGCCTATTAATGCAATGATTTGGGTGTGTGGCCAGAAGGTACCTGTACTCATGACACACAGCAATCAGAAAGCCATGCAAAAAATGTTGGAGCAAAAAGAATGTGTTGGGAGATCACAGCTAATAGCAACGATCTCACCGTGATGTCTGCATCTCAAAATCAGCTGAAAAAAGGGAGCAGATACAGTTCTCTTCCAGCTGATGAAACGCATTATTAGAAGTTAAAATTCAGGTTGCCACACCTTGCATCCACTGGAGCATTGTGGAATTATCTCAGGAAAGTCATAACATAAGACATTAGAGTGATGTAACTTAAAGGTTACAAAAGCAGGGACTACAGAATCAGCATTGGTCTGTGACAGTGTTGGCTTCAGTCCAGGTGCAGTTCATAGGAAATAAAGGCTATAACCAGCCACACTCTTAACGTGATAAACAGAAACGCATCGGTATGAACTTCTGCATCAGATTGCTTTGTTTCCTACGACTGCTGTGTAGCTGCATAAAGGCATGCCAAAGACCAGGTTCTCTTGCATATCCTAAATGGGAAATCTGCAGCTGTAGAAGTTGTGCCATGTAGTATTCTGTTCATTGAGGGTATGGAGGAATATTTCCCTACTGTTCTTGTAGCACTACAGGTTAACATCCGTATTGACAAAAATAATACAGCAGAGGTGATAAACATCCACAGAGATTAAAATAATTGCTCAAAAGTCAATTTTTTTCATTGGAAAATGAAGACACTGAGCTAAAAGAAATTACAACCAGAAGCCATAATGAGAACCTAAAAGCTGTCAAAGCAAAACAGCTGTCTTGAATGTTAATCTGAGTTGTTTCAGCCAGTCCTTTGGCACAACCTTTTTTCTCCTGCTAACTTTCATGTCACAGCTGTGGTGGCACAGAGCTGCAGAACTGAGGTGCTGCTGTCAGGAGCTCTCATCTCTGCACACGTTTGCTCTCCGTCATTACTGGGTTTTGCTTCACCTGCCACCATTAAACCATTACATGTCAGATTACAAAGCAATTAGGGGTGGAATACGTAGCTGTAACGCACAGGTTAAAAAAAAAGTTTTAGAAATTCCAGCTCTAAATTTTCTAAGTTTGTAATGATAACTCTGGAAAGTATTAAAATACATTTTAATGAATATAATCCTACAATTACTGACATGTGCTTCACTGGGTGTCATATAGAAAATTTTTATCTTTCTGCCTCTCTCTTTTTCCTTCCTCCCAGGCTCCCTTTGCCTGGGAATATTTAAAATTCATTATTCCACGCTGTGAGAAATGGAATCAGTGTAGTTTGAGTATTTGCTAAAGCAGCTAGCAAAACCAGGAGGTGGACAGATAAACGCCAAGTCCTTTATCATAGATTCTGACCCTGACTTTTTGCCTGGGTCTGTGTATGTATCTCCAGTGAAACCCCTCATCAGGATCAGGCAACCGCAGTGCCGCTCACAAGGAGCCTGAAGGATGGGTAGCAATACCTCCCACCATTGGGCCCTGAGTATGGAATCAGGGAGGAATGCATGCAGTGCCATGGCTAACTCATTTAATACCTCTGCTTAATATCTCTGCCTCCCAGTGGGACTCATAGTATTTAATTACATATCTGATGGGAAATTCAGCCTCGCCCTGCGAGCTGCTGTGCTCCCTTGGCTTCTCTTACACTGGAGAAGCGCTGCACTTCGCACAACTGGTCCTGCCATGAAAATTAATTAGTTTATGCCTGAGCAGGGCTTTCAACATACAGATCATTCCGTATGACAGAGTGGTATGATATAACAGATGGCGTTATTCAATTGAATTCCAGAGCCATAAGAAAATTATTGTCTCTTATTTTTAATCAAGCAGACTCCAAGGCAGATTAGCCCCTAATGATGCTGCTTTGGCTATTTCAGCAGCTCTTATTGCCCCCAGAAAAGTTTCTTTCTTCTCCTTTGCACTGTGGAGTTTTCATTGCTATACAACCCCATCAATAAAGTCAGCACTAGGTTTCAGGTTAGCCTTTACCTTCAGTGTACAGTAATTGTTAAGACACCAAGTTGCAGGTAAATAGAGAGCTTTGTCGGTTTGGAAGGAAATCTCTCTACTTCCCCTTGTTTGGTTTATTAGGTTTTTACAAACAACAGCCTGTTTAACTATCACTCATTGCAGGGACATCTGAGTCCAGAAACAGCTCTGAAAGTTTTAGAGAATTAAGCACCAGTAGTTCTGCATTTCTTTTCATAGCATCAGACAAATCTCAGGTTATAGATATACATATGATTTCATATGCATGAATGCTTCAGTGCCCTCCCACCACTTAACAGACTCTTTATTGGCCTCCATAACCCAAGCAGAAGAATTCCAATACTGCCTTTAAGGGTCACTTGAGTTGAAGCTTCAAGACAAATTGTATTGCTGGGGACATAAAAATTCGGTCGCTAACTTGGCAAAAGACAACTTCGTTTTGTTGACTAAGAAATGGAGGTATAGTGCTGCCCTGGTCTTCTCTGCAAGGATGAATTTCTGCTCATAGGCACCAGGTTGTACTCAAAAGAATGATCAGCTTCTATCTTTTAGACTTGCTAAAATCTTTGGGACAGATCACTGTTAATTTGTGCTCTCTAAGATTTCCCCATTTCTCATTTAGGCTGTCTTCTCCATGGAGCCCTGCTTCAAGAACAGGTGATTTTCCTGTACCCTTTGTCTGCTGCCCTATTTCCTCATCCCGGATTGTACTCCTCTGCTCTCACTCTTTTTCTTTCATTTATTGCTCTTACATTGGAAAACAGATACAACAGTTATAAAAAACAATAGTACAAAAGAAATAAAAGCCACAACAATAAAAGTTGAGAGAAAAGAAATTCCTGTTAACATCTACCAAGGGAGATTCCTCCTGCAGGGAAGGGAGCAGTGTGGGTGAGGAGGACATTAAGAAGGAAGGCAACCTGTCAGGCCATGAAAATTCATTTCGTATCTTGATATGATGGTCTTTTTAACCTCAGACCCCTATCTGACTTTTTTTTTTTTTTCTTCTTTCTTTTCTTCTTCCCATTCTCATGCCAGCCTTTTCTCCTTGCTGCTCGTTTTGGTTGAAGGTTGTATGGGGAGCTTTTGTGTTACTACCTGAGCAAAGAATAAGGTGTTACCTTGTTGTTTAAGTGGTTAGTAAAATGAATGGCTTCTGAATCTCAGTGCCAAGTTCCCAGGTTCATTCTAATTACACAGGTGAAGTAACCAAAAGGAAGGATCACTACTAACGTTGTCTTCATCAAAATGCAACAGTCCTAGTTAGGAGCTCCTAGGCTGCAGCTAACACTTTAGCAAATTAAACACCACGGGAGGAAGCAGTGGAGTTTTGTGAGCCACAAAATAGGTAATGGAAGTGTTTATGGGTTTCCTTTAGGTTCGGGCTTTCCTAGTGCCTGGTCCCATCGGAATGTGATTATTTTGTAGAAGTGAAAGAGAGTGCTCTCCACACTGTGAGCTCTCATTGAATTCCTGCCTTGTCCTGGAAGCAGGGCTGCCCAGAGCAGCTCTGAGATGCAGACCTCTTAATAGCACATTGGCAGAACTAATCAAGCCCAGAGCACAGTCTGCAGCAACCCTCCTAAACCAAACTTTGGCCCTCTGCACTCATTCTTTAGAAGTACTCAACTCCCACCATTTCAAAGCAATCTTTTCAGAAAATCAATAGTTCTTCATCTCCTTCAGAATGAAAGCAAGTAGGACACTTGGACGTTTGCTTTGTAATCTCTTCAAAAATTGCTTTCTTGTCTTCCCAACAGAATTAGGAAATATTGCAGTACCAAAAAAAATCTTGGGCTTTTCAGCACAACGTCTCAGTACTAGCACCAATCTTTGCATTCCTTTTCATTTAGGGATTACCCTAAGCTCATTCTCCCCACAGAGAGGAATTGTTTGTTCTCACAACCCCACTTTCCAGGAGCCTGCTGGAGAAACCTTTGCCATTTAAAAATTTCTGTGTTCTCCCCCCCTTCCTTCTCAGTGTCCCTTCATGCTGCTCCCCCAGTGCTGCACTGCTGAATCCAACCGCAGAGGGCTGGCTGGGATTCACATCCCATCAGACGCAGCGCTGACCTTTTTTTTCCTAATTGACAATGTGGGGCTTTGTGCTAATAGGATGACATCATTACACCAAGTTGAAATGCTCTCCCCGCTGTCTCATTTGTTTCTCAGTATTTTTCTCCCACACTTTCAGAGGAAGCATTTCACCAGGAGGGAGTGTAAGGAAGACAGTTACACAGTGCCTGAAAATGCATGCAGAAAACATCCTCAGTTTGGCTCTCTTTGTTTTCCCTTAGTCACACCAGCTACTGACCACATATCCTGAGCCCTCACTGTGTATTGCATCTCCCTTTGACTTCCTCCAGGTTGTCAGCTGATGACTGATGCTTCCCTTCTCATTTTCTTTGCCTCCTTGTCCTGAGATATGTTGCTGGAGATTTGGGCTCCTTCTTGATTTTAACTTATAATTGTAGTTGTTATCTTACTGTTCTTTTATAGATTTCATCATATTCAAGCAACATGTTAACAAAATCTGAGAGCATCCCCATAGCAAAAAATAGTTAATTGAAGTCTCTGCACTTGTGTGAAATTGTTGGCTGTTAACTTCTGCTGTGATACCCAATAATATAACATTTCAAAGTAATATTTTAAGGAGCACATGGAGAGAAAGAAGCCCCAAAGCAATGGAAAATATTAAGATCTTTATTTAACTCTCGTGAGATTGGCTAACCCATTTCAGTGAGTCCTATAACCTACTAAGATGCTGTCTTAAAACTAAAGACAAAAAATGGTGCTTAATGCTGGTTATAGATGGGCAGCAACATGGGGAAGCATGCAGTCTTGCCTAAGAGAAGGAAACAAATAAATGCACATGCTGTGATGGAGAAGATCATGAGGCAGCAACCTCCCAGCCCTGCCTATTACCTCCTCTCTTACCTTTCCCATTGCTGATACATTGGGTGCTCCTGCCTTGTAATTCAATTTAGATGTCCTTAATCTTTTCTGTTAAAGATATAAGTATTTTATGCAGTACTTGTTTCTTACATTCAGTTTCTGACATTTTCACATTCAACGTCAGTTAACTTACATAAGCCATTATGAGCAATAGAAGGAATCAGCCTTTAAACGATAAGACTTAGCCTTTGCATAAGAGCATCTAGTGAACGAGCTGTTTGATTGCTGGGAACAGTAATTATTAATACAGTTTAATATTTCTCTTCTGTCTAGCCTAATGAGATTAGTGTTCTGTTGTACTCAGCACCACATAAACAATTAATAAGTGACTTTCAGCCTCAAAGAGCAATTAGAATAATATGGTGAAATCCCTTGAACTACTCTGAAAAAACAGTATTTCCCTTGCCAAATTTCAGCCCAGAGCCCAATTTATTATTATTTTTGTGAACAGGTTAAATACAGCGAGTGAAAATAGTGTTTAGAGTGGAAGTGCTGACAAAACCTTTACTGCAGCAATATGGACAATGCAGCTGTAATAATGGCAAGTGTGCCCTTATCACAGCAAGAAAAATGTAAGGAGTTCTGCTTTTGCACCGAATGAGCCATTACTTATGTCTATCACAAAGAAATAAGAGTACTGAACAAAAAAAAAAAAAAAAAAAAAAAAAAAAAACCACCAAAAAAAAAGATACATTAAGGCTTTTTTTTTTTCCAAAAGACAACTAAAAATAAAAAAGATCAGATGTGACTCAGGCTTTCAAACAATAAAAATAGCAAGATGAAAGAACTGGGTTGCTTCATTGCCTAAAGAAATAGCTAGAATCTTAAAAAGTCTGAAAACTGATTGTGAGAGACTCACTTTATGGGCTGCTAAGAAGGTGCTGACCTTCGTCATCAATAGATTGTCTGAGCCTTTGTGGTATTCAGCAGTAAAGGAAGTGCTTAAAAAGTCATCCTGCTGAAAGATGGACTGGAAAAATCTCGGTTCAGATCGCAGCATCGCTGTTGTCAGTGCACACGCTCATTCAGAAAGTCTGTAAATCTAATACAGATAAACCTTGCTTCATTCCTAAGTGATGAAACTGGAGCATCCTCACCTCAGGGATGGTTCAGGATATCTGGAATTCAATATAAGTGAAATTATTATAGAGGAGGACAACTAATGAGCTATCTGTTGTGGGGCTTTGGATGTGTTTTGTTATTGTACTCTATTTCTCTGTCAGTACTGAGGAAGTGGGATATCACTTGTACAAATACTAGTGGCATCATTTTCTTTCACGTGTTCCATAGTTTTGGATGCAGTTTTGCCTCTTCCAACACTTGCACTGAAATGAAGCGTAAGCAAATGGCAGTCCTGTGATTTCACATGGCTTTTTGGGAGAAAGGATCTATTATGGATGAAAGAGTTCAGTTCCTATGTAGTTCTGGAAAAGTCTCATCACTGTCTAAGCAGTAGACCAATATGGCAGTTGTCATATGTATCTTACAGGAGAGTGAATTAGCCCTGGTGGGGAAGAAGTGCTGAGCTCACTAATACCTGGAGCTTCTGGGACAGTCAGTGAGGTACAGGAGGACCACCCTGTGGTCAACCTCTGTCTTATGCTGCAGAGAAAGTGAGAACAAAGCAAGAGAACGACAAGAGATCTCTGCTGGTTCTGATAGAGAGCAGGAGTTAATTATTCCTGTCTCCAAATCTGGTGCCTAATTTGCCAAATACATTTGCAAGTCATTTATGGGCATGTTCAGCATCAGAGGATGGTGGATCTACTTTGACTGCTATCAAAGGGTCAGTGTAAGGAAAACGGTTCAGAGGAAGGAACACAGCCATCAAGTTCCCTGTACCATCCCCAAACCAAGCAAATGCATGATGCAGCAAATTAGCACCGCAGAATGTGCAAGTGGACAGCCAGCTGTCCCTCACAGCTGTGCGCTGCACCATGTGCTGCTTAGATGCTTCCAGGCAGCCTCCTTCTCACTGAGAACTATAAGAATAAATTCCCCTCTCCTACCACTGCATTTAAATCAATGCTGAATGCAGCCCAGCAGTTCTGCCTTGCTATATGCAGATTTGGGAATACTGCCATACGCAGCCTTCAGTGTTTAGAAGGGTTTTACTTCACAGCTTTAAGGACAAAAGCTTTTTTTTTTAGGTGGAAATCAAAGTTTAAATTCAGAAGGAAAAGGGGCTCATCAAAGAACTGGCAAAGAATTTAACAACTCAGTGCCAGCTGAAGTGCCAGTGTGATTTATCAGCAGGTTCTTCTCTAATCTGATGTGAGATAATAGGAGAATGTGTTGAAAGCAGAATCAAGCTAGATACAGAACAAAAAGCATAAGCAATAGGGTTCACGAGATCATACACATAAGGAAGTTTATGTTATCTGGTAGGCTGGGCACTCTCCCCAAGAAGGTTTTCTTAGCCTTACGGGGAAGGCAACAGACAAAACCAGGAGATTTTAAAAGATAAATGATCTTAACATTTTTCTTTTTATGTTTTTTGTTTCTTTCATGTAAGCCTCTCCATTTGAAGATATATGGTTTCATTGCTAATCCAACAAAATGCTTAGCTGTGGGAGCTGGTAGGGTCATGGACAGAGGTCTCTTGGCCAGCATTAACCCTCACTATGCAGAAAGTGGGACCTGCTTGAACTGAGGAGGAGGATCATTCCCAAGAGCTCCCAGGTTTAGTTTCCTTCTGACTGCTGCACTAAACTGTCTTTCTATATTCCCCTGCATAGTGATTCATTAGGAGCATTTTACAGTGAACGCTTCCAAAATCAAAAACAGACATTTTAACAAAAGTCTAAGGAAAATACTTAACTGACAAAGATAATGATTTTCTAAAAGCTTTTCCCTAGCAGTGTTTTTATACTGAGGCAGTGATTAAAGTGAGCCTGCCCAAGTTAAAACGTGCTTCCATTGCACAAGCAAAGTCACGTTAATCAGCTTGAATACCTAAAAATACAATAGGAGCAGCATAAATCCACTTGATACAACAAAGTTCATCTTAGGTGCCGGTCCACTGGAGAAATGTCTGAAAGCAATTAATGGAATGTATTTCACTGATTATGCTCTGCTTTTTTTTTTTATTGCATGGTAAATTTACTGATCTTTTTAAGACAGCTTGGTCCAGCCAATTTGCCATCGATATTAAAACCACCATCAGATATTGGACTTTTCCTTTGTAAGATTGTTGGTGAACAGAAGAGTCCATTGGTCGGCCCCAAGTGCTCCATAGCACAGCATGGCTGCTCAGAGGAAAATTCTTGTCAACTTCTGTCTGATGTAGGTACTCAGTTTTCATTTCCCAGTGAACATCCCATGCTAGAGGTTGTAAAAGCCCTGCATTGCCCCTATGGGGCCTGGGCTATCCACAGAGCAATGTCACAGCCCCTTACATGACAGCAGTGTTGGCACAACGTGGCTCTGAGATTACCAGGCTCATCCCCTTGGCCAGACCTGGGGCTGGCTGGAAGATCTCTGCTCCACTGCACAGTAGAGATAAATCATAATTTCCTAAATTACCTGGTGCTGAAGCCAGTGCTGGAAAATGAGGCTTCCAATCTTTAGACTGTGCTGTGGTTTGTTTAAAAAGGGACTGAGTGTCTAACAAACAGGTAAAATTGCTGCCAGATGCAAGTACATTAGCCTTTTCCAGCTGCTTTACTGCTACCATTCAAAATAGTTTGCTATAAATATGATTCCTTTGAGCTCTATTCTGACGAGTGCAGAGCACTATCTGAGAAGGGCCATTGGTTTTCCATCCCCACTGAACTTGGTAGGAGCTGTGATTGCTCAGCACATCACTGAAAAAAGTCCTCTGAAATTACCTTAAATCACACAATTATCCCCTCACCTCTCACTCCCTCTCTGGCGACCATGGAAGAAGGAATAAGTTTCTCCACAGGCAGTTCTGTATCAACTGCTCATACAGCCTGAAATGCTGTCACCTCTTCCCTTTACCCTCTTCTGCACATTTCTGCCACTGCCCTAAACACCACAGATTCACTGTACTACAGCATCCAAGACACGTTCTGGCAGCTTTTACAGATACAGCAGACTCAAGTTAAAAATCTGTCTAAAATCTCTTTTTGAACAAAGAGAAATGCACTTATGATGTATCTTTCCCTTGTACAGTCTGTGCCCATAGTTAAGTGCATTAACCTGGTGCTAAATGTACAAGGGCCTGCTAAACCACAACGTGAGGTTAAAAGTTGAGTGTTTGCACTCAACAAACCATTGTGAAAGATGCTTGTCATTAAAGCTATTTACAATCACACTTTTCATTACTACTGGAAAAACTAAGAAGAAAATTCCCTGTGCCTCCTACCTTGCTAAGGCAGATGAAAATCAAAACTTCCATTGAATCTGAGCGTGATGATGAGTGTGCAGTGCAGGTCTTATCACTTTTCCTTTTTGCACAAGAACTGGTTTAGAAGAAGCCTGCGTTGGGCTCTGCCTCATGCACTGATTTGAGGCTGCTGCCAGCTCCCTGTGCTGTTAATAGGGCAGGGCTGCTTCTCCAGCAACAGGCCAGTGTTCTGTGCAGACAGTGCACAAGAAAAGTGTGAAAAACCCAAACATCAAAACCCAAATCCAGATCTGAATTTTCATACCGTTGTTTTAGTAGGAAGGCATATTTAAAGGCTATCTGGTTCGACTCCCATACAATATGCAGGGCACCCAGAGCTTGATCAGGTGCTCAGAGCCCCATCCAGTGTGGCCTTGAGTGAGGGTATCAACCAGCTCTCTGAACAACTTTGGCAATTTTGCTCAAATATAGCTGAAGCTAAGATTGCTTTGAGCTTGTGCCCTTTGGAATGCGGCCAAGGTGCTAATTTGTTAGCACTCCTCTCTGGCCTCAGTGACCGTGCTTAGCAGCTCTCAAAATCCAGGCCCCAGCGATGTTTTGCTCCCTAGAGCACGCAACACAAGTCAATTAGTCATAGGTTTTTGCTCTTTCTTGTAGTCCTTATGATTAAAAGCCATATTTTCCCTTCTTGCTGCAGGTACAACAAACTAGTGCAACACCATTACTCTACATAACATCCATCATAAAGAGCTATCAACTGTAGTTAAGATGCCTAAAACCTTTACACCCCTTATACAGGACGGAGACAGTAATTACCATGAGCCTGATATGCCATATCTGAAGAGTTTCCTCATAATGCTGCATACTATGTGCTGAGTGGAGAAAATATTTGCAGACTTTTTTTGGCTTTGCAATGTTTGAGCATTTTTAACTTTTCTGCATTCTCTCCTAGGACTCTTTCTTTGTTCAAGTTATGGAATCAGAAAACAACACTGACTTTCAAAAAGATTTCTTAGGCACGAGTGGCCAGAATGAAGCCTCACAGCAAACACAGGCTAGCAAGGAGTCAAGCGTAGCGGCAAACAAATTGAATGATATTCCAGAGACACTGCAAGAGGTCAAAAACCACCTTGGGGATGGAGCAGTAGGAAAAATCACGGAGAGAATAAAAGAGGCAGAGACAGAGGAGGAAAAACAAAGTAATGATGTAGGCAGAGCAAGCCCTAAACGGAAATCAGAAAACAATGAGAAACAAGCCAGAAAAAAAGAAGCAACAAAATTAGGAGCTGGCAATCCCTTAACCCCTCTGTCTCATATTCCTCTGCACACCCTGATGCATGTAGAAAAGGAGCTGGTTTATGCTGAGGAGGAGGAGATCGCCTTTGAATTCGCGGTGCCTGCAGCATTCCTTGGCCGTGCTGATGCCACCAGTGCGTTGACCAGTGGAGCAGTGCCACGGCTGGACGAGCCGCTGCAGGCGGCCCTGCAGGAGGCCAGCAGACATTACAGGCAGAAGAACTACGCGGCGGCGGCGGGACGGTTCGCAACCACATTGGAGGTACGGCGGTAGGGCAGCCATCAGAACCAAACATCTCTGGGGCCTTAACTCTATCATAGAATCAACTGTACTATCATAGAATTGCTCTCAGTGAAGGAATTTAGAACCCATAGGAAAAGAAATGCTCCTCTTTTGAATCTGGTCTGTATCAGGGACAAACGAATCAGGAGAGTCCCCACCATACCCCAGCCATCCAGGCACTGCTGGATGTTGAACTTCTCAGTTAAACACGAGGTCTGGTTTTCCTCATTTTTCCCGACAGCAACTCCGCCATTTCTCTCTTTTTCTCTAAAACCCACTGATTGCCATTGGATCTGCATAGAAATCCTTTTCTTTCTACATGAGAATAGACAAGTCCAGTAGGGAGCAACCCCTCTGGACACAGCCAGCTTTTTCTTCTGCAGCTGAGAGTTCACACACGAGTTTTTGTGGCAAGAAGGATCTCTTGGCTGCCCGAGACACTAAAGAAATAATATGACATTGGCCATGATCTTTGAAACTGATCTGTGACTTTCATGACTTTCTGTCTCTAAGTGCTCAAATTTGAGCTATCCTAAATTGATCTGCCCTCCAATAAGTAGATATTTCTATGTTTGCAAAAGCAGAGCCTTTCCCTGTTTCTGGCTGAGCCCTCGTAAAGGAGGTATACAAAAACCTCTGACATTTCTGAAAACCTTAGCCAGGCAGAGAAGAAAAGAAAAGGGAAGGGAGTTCCCAGGACTCTGTCAAGGTGGTAATTAATTCCGTGAGGGTAGAAAGAGAGAAAAGGTGCGAGAACCCCCAACAGGTGGGTCATGGTTGCATCTAGCAGCCTCCTGGTTCCTGGAAGCCAGAGCTAACAGCACTTACAGTAAAACTGATTGTTCAAAGTTGTATCATTATTCCCAGATTTCTCTAGTGCTGCTAATCTCAGTTAATTATATTGGAAATCCCTTGCATTATGACCATGTAATTCATAACGTGCCAGGAGAAGTCATGGTTCATAATAATCACATAATGGGCAAGGACTTAGACGTAATCAGATTTTAGTTACCCTGTCGTGTTTCCATAATGCTGCTGTAAAACCGACATAATCACAAAAAAGCACCAGTTATTTAAACACTTTTATCAGATTGACGTACAGTATCTTTCTCCCTCTCTTTTTTAAACAATGTGAGATAACAAAAATTGGATTACAATTGCTGGGAACAGACTATGATAAACTGTTTGCTTGCGTACAGAATGAAATGTAACAGTGGCATCAGTCTCTCAATTTTTAGTGATGCTAAAGCTGCTAAATAGTGGCACTGTGCAGCCAAAAGCTGCTCTTATCAGGCAGCATCAGAGCCTTTTGAGCTCTGTACCTCCACATGCATTGCTGTCTTACAAGCGTTGGAAGATGCCCTATATCTTCACAATTAACCCAGGCACTAACATTCCCTGTGTGCGTGATGGCTTGACTTTTGCTGTGATACACGATGCAAAAAATCACTTTCTAGTAGTTGTAAGAATTTAAAAGAGAAAAGACACTTCAGGCTCTTTACAGGAATACGGCTGGTGATTAAAATGGAGGACTTAGAGCTGTGCTCTCTGGGTTCTCCCTAATGTTTCATCTCCATTGTGACCCCAATCACTTCAGCTGTGCACTTGACATTCTGAAAAAGGGGCCAGCTGTACTTGTTTCAGTGCTGTACTGCCAAACTCAGTTCAAAAGCATTTTTAAAACATTCCTTTTTTTTTTTTTTCTTTTATATATTGCTGAAGGCATTTTATTTTAAGACAATAAGTATTCTAGCAGCAAGTGAGGAGAATTAGAAAGTGACATCCTTTTCGGGCTTTCCCCCCCCCCCTCATTCAGAAATGAGCTGTGATGAGGACAAAAACACTTTTCAGTTGAGAGGAAAGGAATACTTGTCTGTTCCAAAGGGAAATGGAAAGGCCCATAATAGACATCCTGGGGAAGGAATGAGCAAAGGTTAAAGAATTCCTTCCCAGAACGGAATGGCTGGGAAATCAGGACATTGTAGAGGGGGGCTTCTCAAGCTGCCTTGCAATCCCACTCTGCCCAGAAGCAAAACCAAGTAAGCTCAGAACATGTCTGAAAGACATTTCTAAGGGCTCCATATCTGAAAACCTTCACTGAGATGGACATCACATCTATGTCAGCATGCTGTGATAAACCTTTCTCCCAAATCTCCCATACCGCAAAGCATCAGACAACTTGTTCTTTATCCTGTCACGAAAAGCAATAAGCCACCCTGTTCTCTCTATGCGTGCAACCTCACAGCAAATCTTTTCTCAGTTTTCTCTAAATTAAATAAATTCACACCTTTTAGTATTTTCTCCCAGGTCATGTGCTTTAAACCTCTGCATCGTGTTCATTGCTTTTCTCTGCATCAGCTCCAACTCCTCTATTTATTCAGATATAGACAAATTGGAGACCATGCAGAGAAAAACAGAAAACTTAAACAGCTGAGATTGAAACTGTGATTGTTTTACCCACGGCTCCTTGATGAAACACACACACACACACACACAGATTCCTCCACATTTAATGTTGGTAAAGAGTACCATGATCTGTTACATCTCAAAGGTCAGGAATTCAGAGTTGTGGCTTCTGGTGCAAAATGTGGACTGGTATTTTTCACATTTAAGGAAATCGAGGTTTTAGTCTGACATCACAGCATTTTAAATGAGTGGCTCTAATCCAGAAAAGCACTTGTACAGCCTCACATTTCAACTGTATCACTAAGGCATGCTTCCTTGTTTATGTTTCTTAACTATTTTTAAGTGAAAATGTCTTTTCTAGATCTGCCTATATTCCCACGTCATATTATCATTCTTTCGCTCATGTTGTTTTCCAGACATACAAATAACAGGCAATTCTGAAAGCCTTGCACTGGAGTTGTTAGAGTCAAGAAAAGGAAAGCCATCAGGCAGAAGGGAAAATTGAAATGCATGTTTAATTTAGAGACTTGTATCTGTTGGGCAGCATACTGCTGATTACTACAGAAATCAGGAAGGCAGTGTTCTCAAAAAAGGAATTGGTGGCTTCTTTCTATTGCTATGCTATTTAGCTACCATTAAATTAATCAGAGGGGACCTAGTGTTAGTGAGCTGCACTATAGTTGACCTGGGAGAGGAAAAAATAGTGCTCCCATGGACAACTGTCACCATTAGAGCTTAAGAATTAAATACTTTCTGAAGGAAAGGGCTGAAGAAATTGGGGCAACAGTCTTTGGTCTCCCACCTCCTAGCTCAGTAATACGGTATATTTGGCAGCTACATTGAGAAACACTGTAAATTTCCCTAAATTTTTGGCATCCATATGTTGGAACGTAGAAAAATAGGACTTGAACATCTGGACTGTGATAGGAAGAGTATGAGAAATGACTCTAGCTTAAAACCTCAATGGAAACTGTATACGCATATCTAGAAAATCTCTAGCCAATTATTAACAGCTTAGTTACGAAATAACATTAAACCTTCATAAGGATCCACAGATTTTGTCTCATTCTAACTCATGACATCAGGGAGTATAAAAGACTTCAGAAACATCAATTTGTTTAAACCTGTACAGATTTAAATTCCAGACTCTGTTGTTCTGAAAATAACCCTCTCATGATTAAAAAATCAGTGGGATATGTTCATCATGCCCCAGCATCCCACAGATGGCTGCTGTGGGCACCGTGAGCTAAATATCACTGCCATCTCTGTTCACGTACCTTGGGTTTTCAGGCCCTTTCCTAGGGCATGTTGTGATTCAGTGCTTGCAAAGAAGGCCATGGCAAGACCACACTTCCAAGCAACAATATTTGCAAACAGAAAATATTTTCAAAAGGCCACAGCATCAGGGTCTTGCCAGCGTGCCAGTGTAGAGTTAGGCAGTATGGTTTAAACAAGCATTCATTCTATCAATGTCTTAATGTAGGATGAGAAGCAAAAGATGAGTATCTTCTATATAAATACCAACAGGAGAAGAGGTTCACTTTAAGCAGTGAATGGAAAAGCGTAAGAGTCTCTCTGAACCCTTGCTGTAGACAGGGAAACAGCACAGGATGGGGATATTTGGATGTGCTCCATGCTGAATCAGCACTAAGTGCTCCAGAAAGGTGGATACAGCCACATTTCTACCCTCTTTTGGAGTGCAAGAAGCCCTCATTGTATAATCCCTTACTTTCAGGGGCACGGGGATTGGAGCTGCTTATAGAAAGGGTAAAAAATGCAAATTCATAGAGATCTCCTCATCCTCCTCTCACCAAGAAGAGCTGTACCAGGACTAGGCATGTTTTAACACCATGAAACTTGAGTGCAGAAGGGATAACATGTGAAAGGCTCAATATTCGTTTTTAACACCAGCTTTCTGGAGCTAAAAATCAGACTCATAAATTGTCTGTTTTATCATCAGCCCAGGTTCTCTTGAAATTTCTTTTTGAGAGTACACCAAGTCTTGGACAGAGAACAACAAAGATGACAGTCACCGATTCCCCAAACCTGAGCACAAGATGCTGACTTTACTCTCCAGAAATATTCTTCTAACCTCTGATAACAAATTAGTTTCCCAAATACAGCCTACTCATTTAACTTGCTTTATAAAAAAAAAAGAAAAAGAAAAAAAAACGCAAAAAGGCCTGATAATCAGCAGTTTTCCTCTCCCCATAGTGCCATTGCTATATTTTTAGGCTGCAAAGCCAAGAAATTGATTTTTTTCTACCGATACTTAACTGTCTTTTATGGCTGCAGAAGATTTTAGACCAGGAATGTGAAGCTTACAGATGGCTCAAATCTGGCTTGTGGGATAGAGTGGGAATCTGTTATAATGATCCATTTGGACACGCTCCCATCTTTTGATCACTGAATTTGAATCTATTAATCTTCTAGGCATTTCCAGCATGCCCATCACCATGACATAAAGCTGAGGAACTGCACAACTATTTGTCTGTACGGATTCATGCCCTCATTCTTCTTGCCTGAAGTGCTGTTACGTATCTGGCTTATAAAGTGCTTTTTTCTCAAAGGAATACTACACGCCGGCCATAAAACAATATGTTTCCTCATTGATGTGCGTGTACGAGAACAAAATCCCTATTCCAGAAAGGACAGACCATATTTTCCAATCATTTTCGTGCCAAAGCAGATCAGTCAATTTCTAATTAACTCTAATTGGCTTCCTCACATGCTACTCAGTTATTTACCTGGAGGTGACGAGTGCTCAAAAGCGCTAAATATTTTCTTCGTACTTTGTAAACATTGAGCAAACCGTTGATTAAAAATAATAATCACCCACCACTTGTCACTTACAATCAAAAGCCTCATTGACCTAGACACGTGCAAGCCTCATGCATTACTGACACTGCAAAATGCAGACAAGGGCAACGTAATTCTCTCAGTAGGAAAAGAGGAAGAAAAATAAAAGAGAAACAAAAGACTTGGGACAGCCTTGGAGGAAGGGAACTGGTGACAGGATGACAGCTAACGGCTTAAAATTGCACCAGGGGAGGTTCAGGTTGGATATTAGGAAACATTTCTGATGATAAAGAGCTGTCATGCACTGGCATGCACAGCTGCCCAGGGACTGGTGGAGTCACTGCCTCCAGAGGTGGGCATAGCTGTGGGGATGTGGCAACTGAGGGACATGGGGGAATGAGCTGGGGTTGGGGGGGTCTTTTCCCCCTGTAATGATTCCATGAAGCATGAGCTCATCATGAAAGATACAAGCTCAGTCTTTTGCTCTACCACTGATATGGTAGATGGCTCAGGGCACATCACTTCTGCCTGGAGAAACAAAGGGCTTTTGTCAAAGTGAGCCAGCTAAAAACCCTTGGGTATCTGATCCCCACAGCTCCCCGAGTGCATCACAGGCCTTGAGATACCCAACAGAAGGTCAGTGCAGAAGTGTGATCCCACCTCCTGCCTCTCCCTGTGAAGCGATGCCTTAGAGCCTGGTTTGAAGAGGAGTTCCTGTGATATCCAGGGCCCTGAGAAATTGAAGGCATTCATCCTCCCAAGCTGCCATCTGCTCCTGGAAGGGATCTTACAGAAACAGGGAGGGCAGCGCAATCCGCTTTTAATTTGTGGCTATGGGTGCTTCCCAGCTGGTCCAAAAAGGCAATGACAATCAGCTTAATTTACGGGGAGAAAATTAGGCAGGTTAGGAGATGGTCCAAACACCGAAAGCAGCAAGTGCGGGTGAGCAGCGGGTGCAGAAGGTGCACCATTAACGCATTTTCCCTCTGAACTCTCCTTAAATCACACTGCTGCACGCTACCTGGGCTCTGCAGAGAGAGACGACGACGCAGGCTGAAGCGGGCACCGAATTGGAAAGTGTTCACAGGCTGATTTGAGAGGAACTTTATCCATGAGGACAGTTTAGAGAAAATGTGTTATTAAAGTACTTTATTTCCATTTAGAGATTCACACAGGCATGCACAGACAGTAGGTGGTGACAGCTGCTACCAGAACCATTTGTTATCTTACTCCTGTTCAGCTTTTGACAGTGTAAAATGAATATAAATGCTGAAAAGCTTTACAGAGGTGAACCAAACAATAAAAAGTAGGGGGAGGATGAATTCTGTTTAGGTTACTTTAGGGATGAGCTTTATTTCTGTTTATTCCTGAGGCGTGGAAATGCGCCGCATTTCTCACACTGACAATAATGCTGAGGAGATCCGTGTTGGAGTTTACCAAATCCCCACAGTCCTGAGGTAAGGGCAGAGGGGAGAGCCAGCCTTGCAGCTATCTTTAATGCCATACTCAGAAATGGCATGAAAATACAGCTTCAGCAAATTATTGTTTTTCCCTAATAATCCTGTCCATCAAAGTGGAGTGAGCCTTTCACATTGTTTGCCTTAATAAAAGTGCTGGTGAGATATCTCTGTGTTTGGATTTAGTGGTAGCAAATCTCTTGGCATCAAAGGGATTCAATTAGTTGGCCTGAAATTATATTGCTTTTTCCAAGCAATCATGACAGCTCTCAAAATCTTGCTACAATGCAGTCACATCACACCAGCTGACAGTTGCCACCAAAAAATAAAATTAAAAAAAAAAAAAAAAAAAATCCTTTTGGCCAGCTCCTTCCGTGAATGCTATTGAAAAAGACTGATGCTCCCGCTTCCAGCGCAGCAGGCATCTCGAACTGCAGCCTATCAAGAGGAGCTACTCGTATCCATTTTGACTTTTGTCTGACTGTTCAGTTTTCATACAGAATATTTACACCATTTTTGCTTTGGTTTGATTTTGGATGGACTCACATTGGAGGGCTGACAGAGCCTGCATTACAAAGGCAATCTATAAAGGAGGCTTCAGTACACAGTACAGAATATAAAGTTCCTTGGAAACTATTGTAGTATATTGATTCTGCAATATATGTTTCATTAGAGAGCTTTGGGGGTTTGCTTTCTTTTTTGTTCTTCACTCCTCTCACCCTGGCAGTACTGATAACGGGGGGCACTCCATGAAATAGAGGCTGGTAATGAGAGGCACTGATTTATGGCGTGGCACACAGATTAAGCTGAAGTCGAACGGATGACATTTTCCTAAAGCCTTTGTTCCCGATTTAAGTGCTCTCAAAGCAAATTATTTACGAGAAAAAGACCCCCGAGTTTGCACTGGGGGAAGGTAAAGCCTTTATCTGAATCCATGCCAATAAACAGGAATGACTTTGGCTTAGGAGTGCTGCAGGGAACATCGTTATCTTCCATGGGAGGGAAAGATTCACATCAAGTTTATTTGTATAAAGCAGCATCCAGCTATAAATGAGAACAAACCAAATTGCTTTATCCTCTAAATTTTGTGGGCACTTGAAGTCTCAATTTAGATTTGGATTTCTTTAATATTCTGCCCTACATGGACACCAAATCTCTTTCACACACGTGTGGTTACGGAGACACCTGCAAAAAGGGCTGCTGAGGAAGTGAAGCCTTAACACAGAGGAGGCTCCAAATGGACCCAATGGAGATGAGGAGAGTGCAGGATGGTTCCCACCCGATGCTGATCCCACCTTGAGGGCAGGCAGCCTGGAGGTTCACCTGGTGCTCACCAGGTCTATGCTTCTCTGGCAAACACTGTCTTTTCTTGGAAGGGCAATAGGGATCGTTCCTCAGAACTTGGAACATCTGAGGTGCATTGGGCTCTCTGCCAGCTCTGTATAACCAATAATATCCCCAAAACAGCACATATGCCCCACACATACATTACTGTTACAGAACCTGGTGCTATTCCTCATAAAGCAGCTAATATGTCAGAAATATCATATGTACATATTATTTAAAAAAACCCACGGCTGAGCACATTGCAGGAAGCAAATTTAGCTCTTCTTACCTGACATTTGCATTCAGATTCAGTAGTGAACTATATATTTTCAATATGTTCTTAGAAAGTTATTTACACAAATCTCATTAACAATAAAGATGGTGATTTTATATACGATTCCTGCTCTGCTGACTGAAATTACATACCAAGGCTTTAAACAGAAGCTGGAAAGTTATGCTGCATGAAATCATATCAGTCAGAGCAAATTCTCTCTCTTTATCGTCCACGCTGATTATTTTTTTCCCCCCACTCAGACAAAACCATCATTATCTGGCTGCATTGTACTGGTTTTCTGCACTATTTTTGATATGCTTAATAGTCGTAGGGACCAGAACGCTCAGCAATATACAAAAAGCACTGTTTTCAGCCTGCAGTCAGGTTCTGGAAGTTATTTCCAGAAGCAGTGTTCCTTCAGCAGACATTTTCTGGGAGGCAGGCAGTGCTGGGCTGGCCAGGTGCCTGATGCACCAGGCTGGGTGCTCGGATTGCTCTGGAGCCAAGGCGTCAGGTTAGCGCTGCTGGCTGGTTGGGAGCAAGGCGCTAATTGAATCTCTCTTGCCTCTTCAGGTTTGTCCCTCTGATTAACCACTCTAAAAATCTCTCCAGGGAAAGCCTCAAAAGTTCCCTCTAAAAGAGAGAGGTGCAATTAAACAGCCTTCTGCTGAAAGGATAAATAAAACATATAAATATTCCAAGCACTCAGCTGCAGCAAGGCCAGCAGGTCACTCCTGCATTCCAACTTGCTCCCAACCCTTTTGTTCTGGCAGAGGAAAGCACCAGTAGTCTCAAAGTTGCCATGGAATCTTACTTGACCAGATTTATTCATTTTCCCAGGCAGTTGCTGAGTTAAATTTGCTACCACCACAATCTATATTTGTATCTACATTCACACACATAGCGAGATACCTACTGGATATATAATTTCTTAAGGCAAGCTGTATTCCTGACTTCAGTAGCCACCAAACATATAGCAGCAATTAGCAGACTGCTGCTTTCATCCGTTATATCCAATTGAGCCTTTCCCCTTCTTCCCAGCAAATGCAGCAGCAAGGCAGAAACACCAATACATCATCACCAGAGCTCTAATTCTACTCTTCCAAGCGCAACCCACACTAACTTGATGCCAGCTTCCAGACCAGAATTTCCCATCTTTTACCAAAACCACGGTGGGTCCAAGGGGGAAACTCCTCCTCTCATTCTCATTAGCTAACACCTGGGAGGTCCTTACTTTATAAAATTTCCATGCTTGCCGCTGCCAAAATTAAAGCCTTACTACCACAGCAAGATCTATGCTAAGTTCACAGTGTCGCAGCTGTACTGTGACCTCTGACCGAGCGCTTCATCACAAGCATTTATATGACCGTGATTTCGGCAACACAGTTACAGGCTCATACGCACTGAAAGAGAAACCTCCCTTATCAGTAGAATTTAAATGCAATTAGTGTCAGTTCACCACTAATTAAAAGATTGCAGGTACCACTTCCATTCTTAACATCTCCTATATACACATCGGAACTCTCTAAATGGATCGCTGTGCAGACTCCTGAAGTCCCAGTATTACACGTGCACAAAAGCTGCACTGGGTCCTGCACTTGTAACAAGGGCCCCTATGGGAACAGAAATAGGCTTTGGCAGGAATTTCAAAATTAAATATTATTTCTGGAAAAACATCCCTGTCTACAGGGGTGCTCTCAGGTACTCTTGAGTTTGGAAGGGTGAAATACTGTTACATTTCTTACTTATGGTCAAGGATATAAAACAGTACCTTGCAGGATTTTATTACCAGATTGCCTGTAAAGCTTGATGTTTAAATTGTTTTATTTAACTACATAGCATATGAAACCTTTTAGACACGGACAAGATTTCTGCAGATCGAAAAGTGTACCAAAGTCTCAGGTAAAATGTAACCCCAAATATCCCAGTTAGGAATTAAAATCAAATTCAGTAACATTACTCTGCAAAAAAAAAAAGCTCTGATGGTTAAAAAAAATAAAAATAAAAATCTGTGCCTTTCCAAGCCCTTCAGTGACATCTGTATCTGGATATCCTCGTGACAAGACCTTCAGATACATGGAGGAGTGGGATGGAGCTGCTTTTACCTTATACTTAAAGCAAGCACTCCAAAAACACCAACATCCCTTTTGATCTTTAAAGATAGAGATATTGAACTGCAGTAAGATCAAAAAAACTTAATGCTGCTGGGTGAGACAAGAAAATTGCAAACTAATCTCCTCCTTTCTCATTATGTCTGTGCATGGCACAGCCTTCCCTCTTCCCTTGCTCTCAGTCTAACAGGTTTCCCAGAATTACAACAAACTGTCTCTACAGAACCTCCTTTGGATCCCCAGAAAATCTCAAAATGCTTTACCAGATTCCCTACCCAGCAGCACATGGAACAGTGCAAGGAAGTGATCTCGCTCCTGATGCAGTTGTGTCCTTTTAGCAAGAGGTCAGAAAAATGCAATAAAGGCTGAAGAAACAAATGCAAATTTATAATCTCTGTCAGAACTTGTGCTTGTTGTGCTACATTTAGATGCTTCACCCAAAAACCCTTTTGCACTGGTGTCTATATTGCTTCCAGAACCAGACACTTCTGCCAGTGCTGCCTCTTAACTGATTGCACATCTCACTAGCTGCTTATACTAGGGCTACCTTGAATATCCATAACCCTGCTAACTGTAAAATTAGGCCAAATCTTGCTTTTGCAGTGTGCTGTTGGTGTTTGGAACTAGTGCAGAGGAGCCCACTTCAAATCCACTGATTCCACAATAGAAATGCTGCATCAAAAAAAAAGCACACCCAACCAAATGGTCAACAAACTGAAGCAAAAACCCTTGGAATATTGCTCTGATTTTGTGTGACAAGACACTGAGTTATTGTGCTACTCCACGATCCCTCTAAGAAGACCTGTTAGAAACCAACTGCACTGTACTTAAAACATGTTTGCTAAACCCTTATCTGCTTAGATATGGTTTACAGAGAGTTGTGTTTTTCCTTTTGTCAAAGATAACGGAGGGGTTGCACAGGTCTAGACATAACTCCTCAATATCAGCAGTAAGCATCAAGGAAACTCTGAATTGCAGCACTTCACACTGAAGAGATCACTAAATGATTCTTTTCTTCTCACAATCATTCAGAAACTTGAAAGTCAAGGGAGTAGCCTCAAAGCTCTAATTCCCGTAAATTTAACAGAGGTCACAGCTTGGCCAATTCGGCTGAAAAGTGTTATTACAGAAAAACTTGATGATACTTTTATGTTCACTGATGTGCACATAATTCTCTGGTTTTTAGGTACATATAGCACGTCTTTCCCATAGAGACACTTCAGCAGATATATGTGGTACCATGAGCTAAGTTAAAAGTGATGAATTCTCTGATTTATAACTTCTACTGATAACAAGATGATAGAAAAACTTAAATGTATGAGTGTCATTACATACACTGTGCAACTTGCTTGGCAGAGAAGGGATGTGGAAAATGAAGATATTTATCACACCTAAACTAGGGGGACAATTTTTGTATGACCCACAAAAAATTGAGCTGATCTCTAACCAAGGCACAAAATCTTAAAGATGGGGCTAGCTTTGTAAGAGATGAGAATGGATGTGGATCTGCAATCCTGCCTACTTCTAAGGATCACATATAGGAGGAAGGACGCATGTGTAGAAGAGCTGTTTTCCTAACAGATTTAATCTTCTAGAGAGATCTCAACGCTGAGTTGTACTTCCATAAGATCAGCCACTGGATGTTAATTAAGAAAGCACAAGAAACTAATCAATACAACCAGACTTGGTAGTAACAAGGAGCTTGACAAACAAACCATGTCCTCCTTCCACTCTATAACTTTGGTGACCAGCAGAAGTAGGCTCAAGTGAGAATCCTTTGGTTATAGCCCATTTGAAGCAGAGGCTGCACTCAGCATCAGTAGGCTGCACTTCCATCCCAGTGTTGTCAGAGTGCTTGGCTCTGGTCTGAGTGCGATCTGAGACATTAAGCATACCACCCAGCTAAATATAAATTTGTTATTCTTCATTAGAAAGCTACTTTTAATGTTGATTTGCAGCGAAGTCATTTAGGCAGATGAAATCATTGCACACTGAACAATCCTGTTAGAGATGTTTATCCAAGCAAAGGACATTCAATTGCACTTTCATTAGTAGGACTGTATCGTTATTGTCCTTAAAGACAAGGCTCTTAGATTTAATCTATTTGTTTACAGTTGTATCTAATTGCTGACAGTTGAATTTTGTTAATAACTAAAAGCTAATTTTTTCCTATTCTCGGGCATTACAAAGATCAGGTTTCCTGCAGAGTAATAACACACAAGCATCTGAGGACCAAAGGTGGTCCTGTCCAGTGTCATAGCTCTGCTGGTGCTAAGCACTCTACAAAACTCTAAGGAGTTACCTATTCCTAATGATACACATTATGAAACAGAGTGAATCTCTGGTTAAATGATTTCCTGTGATGAACAGCAGGTGATTTATCTTTGAAGATCAGTGTATTCTTATTTAAAACAAAGGATCTTTTTCTCTGCTAACTTCTGCGTGGCTTGAGAAGATGGGAGAGACAGTTGATCTCATTCTTTCTACCATCTATAGCTCTCTACTTTCCCACCTGCAGGACTAAGGCAGCGCTCACTGCTGGTGGAGCTGAGATAAGTAAATGGCTCTTTCAGACTCCTCCTTCAGCCTCGGTCTCAAGACAGCCAGATTTCAGGAGCCTGGAGACAAGACTTTAGATTTTGAAAATGGGGGGAAAATATCATGTCTAACAGCTCTTTTTAGCTTTTACCTTGTTATCTACTCTCTTCTCTGTCCCTCCAAGGAAGATGACATTGCATTTTACCTCATGCTCCCATATATTTGTACTGATTGCTGTGGTGTTAGCTGTAGTTAAGGTCAGGGTATATTTTACTTAGAAGACAGTTTTCTCCATTTATCAGTTACAAAATATACTTCTAACAGAAGATGTATTACAACATCAGTAAACAATGTTTTTGTTTCTTGCAAAGCTTTGCAGTAAAGGTGCTGCCATAGACAAGTCCTCCAAACCATCTCCAGAAGACATTTCCAGTATTGCCAGTTTTATTGAGACGAAGCTTGCAGCCTGCTACTTAAAATTGAGGAAGCATGATCTTGCTCTGAATCATTCACACAGGTAAAAAAAATTTTATTGATCAGATAGGCTGCAAAAACTGGAAACAAAAACCTGAACAAATACTACGAATACATCTTGTGCAAGAAGAATCAGTCTAATGATGAGAAAAGAAGAATCAATAAACCACCACTTACATACCACGCTGATGTTTAGGACAGATTAGTTCTCAGAATTTCAGACATCAGGCTGCAATAGCACTATCTGCATTGCTGCTTTGATAGTGCAGCAGGTAGAGGTACATTGATGAGTCACACAGATAGCTCAGGGCATCCTAAGATTGAAACTGGACAAATATAAACACACTCAGCCTTGAGTGGCCGTAATGATATTATGAGCTTTTGAACTTTCTCAAGCCAGATTAGGTCAGGGATGGCTTCAAGATATTTTTATTAGATAATTCCTTCCTGAGCTCAGTTGTGATCCACATCAGTTGTGATCCACATCAAAGGCCAGCACCACATCAACACATAAAGAAGCCAGAAACAATGCTTGCACATGGTGGTATTGAGATTCCCATTTATTTCAAATGAGTTAGGATTTTGCTGGGTTTGTGCTGCCTTTAATTAGCATTCAGGCATAACAGTAGTTTCCATTAAGCACATGCCTGTCCTGCCAGCATCACTTCATTACTGAGGTCTGTTCATTTTTTCCATTGTACAAGATGTATTACGATGGACACTGCAATTAGTGCAGGGTGAGTTTTTCACACAATCATCTCAAATGAATGCAACTACAAAAGAGTAGTTACACCAAAAGAGGAGGCACATGCTTATGCCTAATTCACAAGAGACAGCAGCAAAGAACAATGTGCTAGAATAGCAACGTGATGCTGTCATGGCAGCAGGTTCATTAGGTTTGCACAAGCAAATGAAGCCATGGGAAGGCTGAGAATCCTGACATAATGATGAGATCATCATCTCTTAACTCCACTTCTTTTTAATCCTTTCCCCAAGCACTTTGTCTACAAAGCCTACCTAGGGCCAAACACCATGAGGGGGTCCATCCTTCTGACTAGCTCCAATGACCATTCTGTGTTGATAGGGTGGTGAGGCACTGGAACAGGTTGCCTTGAGATGTGATGGATGCTCCATTCCTGGAGACATTCCAGTCCAGGCTAGATCAGGCTCTGAGCACCTGATCAAGCTGTAGATATTCCTGTTCATTGCAGGGGAGTTGACTAGATGACCTTTAAAGGTCCTTTCCAACCCCAAGGATTCTGTGATCCTGTGTCTTCAATGCCCGTGCTCTTGGGCAGCCCAACCTAGAGTTTGGCAAGCTGCTCCATGGCAGGGGGGTTGGGGCTAGATGATCTTTAAGGTCCCCTCCAACCCAAGCATTCTGTGATTGTATGAGCGGCTGCGCTCCAGGACACACCTCTCGGGCAGATGGACTGTAGTACGTTCAGTTGAAGTACTCTAACCAAAGCATAGGAAATGGGGAAGGCAGATAGAGCCCCTAAAACAACACATTCCTCACGCAAACTACAAAGCAACTACATTTTCTCATGACTTCCCAAAGATCACGCTAGTGGAGAATAATGAAGTTTCACTGGACTCTAACTTTTGGAAAAGTGGTAACAATATCTCTAACTGTGAATTTCAAGAACGCTAAAATAAGGAGTAGTGCTTGTAATACTACGGAAACCAACCCCTATTCAGACATGCTTTGGTTTCAATTGTCTTAAAACAGAAACCGTGACCTACAGAAACCACAATCTACAGAAAAAAAAAAAAAAATGAATGCAGTCAGATGGGAATTGCTGAAAAAAATGGAAGGAGGGAGAAATTCTTCACTCTTCTGTCTTATATATAATTATAACAGTCTGTTCTTAACTTTAGCGGCATAGCTCAGAGAAAAGTGGCAATCAGTAATGCCTATTTTCAGTATAATTCATTTAATAACTTGCAGAATGGGAACAAAGCTGCTGACAGTATTTGTTACGTTGTAAACTGCAGGAACTGATACACATAATATACCAGCGAAAAATATTCTGAGATATCATTAACATAAAGGCAGAACCTGAAAGATAATCAATAGCTATATTTCTTCAAAAAGAACAAATACATTACTTTGAGGCCTCCTACTAAAAATAGCTTATTGCCATCAGTTAAATAGCACATACAGAATTTTTATTCCCACTGAGTTTTCATGTCATCACCACCTTGTAATGGTTTGCTGGTAATCCCTTGGTATTAATCATGAATCCAAATTAAAATATTCATTTCTGCATTTATTTGCATTTACTGAACTATTCTTTCTTTAATTTCATGTAAATTTCACAGCTCCTGCATTTAGTTCTAGAGCCCGATTAACCAAAAATCAGCTTTAATATTCTCATACGCATCTGTATCAAATATATATAAGTGCTTTTTGCTTGGCAAGAATCTTGCAAAACACCACAACTAAACAGAGAAAAATCCCAGCAGCTCAGTTTTTTAAAATGTTCGATAATAGGCATCTGCAAAGGGACAGCTATCCTGGTCTTAAAAAAAATTAAAATGAAACAAAGAAAGGAAAGGGAGTACACTTTCCATCACCAGACAGATGACAGAATTATCCTGCGTGAGAAGCAAAAAGTCTGGGATTGCCTGCAAACTGGAAATTGTGTCCTCAGGATTCTTAACATCAAAATTTGAGGCTGTCTTTAGCATCACTGGTATAAATGAGGATCATGATGGGGTTCTGGTTGCTTCTCAGACTGATATAAAGTATTTGTCCTTTGTGATGAAATACTATTAAAAAAGCCACCCCTTATCTGTCACAGCTCTGAGGAAATTTGCCATGGGTCGACCTCACCAAACAGCATCTGCAGTAACCTACTTGACCACCACATTTCATCATAAGATAGCCATCAAAATAATTCCTAACTTGCAGCCTGAAGCTATAAAATGAATCACACAATATTTACATGCCCTGTGGTCCTTTTGGCCCAGACATTATGGCATACCAGGGTTTAATGATCTTAATAACCCCATATGGCTCACTGGTAAATTAGATTTTCCTTTTGGTTGCAGAAGGCAATTTTCAATTATAACAGATGGCAAAACAGCAAAGGTCTGAGAAGGCGAGAACTGACTAAGAAACCTTAGATTACTACTTCAGATCTACGCTGCACTGCGTAATACCAGTGGATGGATTTTTGACCCAAATTAGAGTAATCTTGAAGCAGTGCACAGCATTTGAGCAGTGCAGCCTCTCAATTACATCTGCTCTTCAGAAGGCCGAGGCCCAAAGAGAAATTCATGAAGCTGCAGCCACCTGCTGAAAAGCAACTCGTGGTACATCACATCCGGAACTCGGCAACTGTTAAGATTCAATTTTGAGCAAAATTGGAGAGCGCGATGCTGAACCCTGTGACAACTGAAGATGGAAGGTCTTTCAAAGCACAACATACGTGACTTTGCCCATGAGACTCCGCATCCTCTTAAGGTTTTATTTTAATTTGCTTTTTTCCTCCAAGTGAGATGAAATTATTTCCGTTGACACTATAGGACTCAGCTGCCATGGCCCTCGTGGCTCACAAGGAACATTCAAGGAGCATTCATATGGCTTGACCCAGTTGCTTTAACATAGGAAGGATGCAACCCCAACCTTTGTTCCCTGCTGCCTCCCCAAAAACTGCATCAGGACATCATGTAAGGTCCAGGAAAAGGAAGAGCAATCAGACACTGCTCCATGCATCACTACCACCATCTCTAAGTAATGTTGGAAAATGAGTTCATTACCATGAGGGCTGCTGCGTGGAGCTGTTCAAAAACCTTTGGGGTTAGCAAAGATTTTCCTGTGTCCTTTCAGGCTGCTCCACAGGTCTGACCCAGTGCCAGTCCTCTCCCTCCCTTCCAGAAAGGCTGCACATCGGGAACGCAATAAATCTGTGAAGCTTTTCCTGCTCTGCCTTTTTATGTGCTGGATGGAAGGCAGGGCCCTCTAATGCCTCTTGCACAATTCATAGGGAGACGCATGAAGTAGAAAATAGCACCTCTGTTAAGTAGCGCACGATTGCTTTAGTGATGACTTAACAGAGGGAATCTCTTTGGGAGGCACAGTGGGGGAAAATAAACCCAGAGCAGCTGAAGCTTTACAGATTCAGTTCTCAGTCCTCTACTTTTTTTCCCCTCTATGATTTTTCCAAACCCTTTTAGAAGGTTCAAAATAATTATTTCGGATCAAGGTTTATGCAATATCTGACAGAAAAAAAAAATGAAAGGCACCTCAAAACTTGACACTGGAATTATAGGCAGGTTAAATCAGGTCCTTTTCATCGAGATTAATTCTCTGCTTGTTGATTAAAAAAAAAGAAGAAACAATATTCAGCTATGCCATTCCCTGATGTTCCCTATTTTGCACCTTTAAAATCCTTTAAAAAAGGATTGTGTTAAAGCAAGTAGAACAATGCAAAGCTAATGAAATACTAAATATTCAAATAATGCAGCGATGCCATCATACAGCGTAGTCACTGGGCATTGAAAAGGAGAAATAATAGAAGAACTTAAGCACAAGTTTGTAGGTGAAAGCAGGAAAAGGACAAACACAACGTTTGGTGCTGCTAATCTGTGGCAAATCGGTAATGGGCTGTGTACTTTGTCCTAAACTACTCTACTAATCACTTTACCTCCTCAGAAAGAAGAAAAGGAAGAATTAGCATCACCTAATTACTTCAACAATTGTGTCAGGCATATTGCGATATGCATAATAGATGAGATGTTATTAATACAAAGCTATTCCGTTGAGATGCTCTGGATAAGATTTCTTAAGATTAGTTCTGGTTTAAAATTCCTTCTCACGCTACATTTCAAATATTTCTAGGTAGTTCATCTTTTTATTATTATTTTTTTAATTCATTTCTTGAAATTCTCCAATTCTCAGCTCCTAATGCTATCTTATTTCTAGGTCAGTGACATAGTTCCTGTTTTATGGGCGGAGTCTTTCACTACTGAGGGAAAGGATACATTTCTGACTTCAATAACACTACATGGCAATAACATTTATCTGCAAAACACGTGGTATTATTTTACTTAGAAAAAGAGTATTTGGGGAAAAAAAAAAAAAAATCTTCCCCTGCAAAAAATGCTGTTACTTTTTGGAGGAAGAGCTCAGCAGCACTGAGCTATTTTATAAAAGCTGAGATGCGTGATAGCAGCAATCAGAAGAGCTGGTGGTCAAGATAAGAAAATGACATTAGTGTGGCTAGGAAGCGAGCTGGCTACACGTTATGCAAACAATTCAGGAAAGGCAGAGCATCTCCATTTGTGTTAAGAAGTCTAAGGAGCTTTGAAACACAATTTTCTTAAATATCTTTTTGTTCTGGACAGGAAAACATTCTCCTTTGTACCACCTTCACAGCTGAGGAATCAAAACCTCAATAGCACATTTGTCTTATGCTTGCGATTCAAAGCAAATTGCTGCTGCAGAACCTTTTAGCGTGGCAGTTATATTTCACTTCACTGGCAGTGAAAAGGTGTTGTGCATCTGAAAGCTTTATAGGGATCCCTTATTTCCTCCCTTTCTGTCTGTTTAGATATGGAAACTTCACAAGTTTTCTTCTGTGCACAGAAAGTCCTTGTCTGTGGATGCCATAACTGCACATCTTTTTCACTGTACCAGAGCTCCTGTTCCTTGAACCACATAAGTCTGGTAGAAGCTTTCCTGTTTGTAGCTAATGTTTTTGTCTGTGCTAACGACTGTATTAGAAGGGATTCCTAATGAATTGTGAGATTCACACATCCTGTTCTCTGCTAGATTTGCCTCACTAACCAGACTTTGGCACAGCCTCTCCTTCAGCAACATCTACTGAATGGTTCTGGCTCTTTGTCCTCCAGCTTTTTTCCTCTATGTAACTGAAGCTATCTGATTTTGCATGTCACTCCTTTAAACAGAGAGCAGCTGGGGCAGAGAGGGTAGGACGCTCCTTCCCTTGGGAACCACAGGTCTCCAAGCACAGTACCAGCCACAGACTGGCATTGGTGGTGCTGAAAAGAAAGTTGACCCCCATGGATCAACTTTCCAAATCCCAGTGTAGTTGCACATGCAAACTGCAGGAAAATAGGATGAGGTTGATTCCTGGTTACTGTAAGTTCAGGACTGCCTGGAGTAGAGCTGAACTCTTAACCTAGCTGTGATACAGCCCTTGGGATCACTGAACATGCAAGGCAGACACAAACAGATGTAAGAACAGTACTACACCGCAGCTAATAAGCCACCTGCCTTGTATGTGAAATGGAAGAAGAAAGTTGAGCTTCAATCTAATTGTACAGCAGCCAGGAATTGGCAGGAATTACAGCCTGTAAGCATACTGGGGCTGGATCACCAGCGCCACTGATAGGCAGCATCCATCGAAGACAAAAGCAACGTGTTAGCCTACAGCAGCTGAATACCTGGTTCTGCCAAAAGCTAGCTGGCACATGACTCGTGTGGCATTGCATTTGATGCTGTGGTGAACACCTCAGCACCTCCCTTTGAACAGTCCCTGTGCCAGCGAGTGATGTGTGGACATGCAGCACAGCACTGCCATGCCAACAGAAACACGTATGGCTTTTGCACCGAGTTCTTACTTCTGGTAAATCACCTAATTGCTCTCTAATAGTCAACTGTAACTGACTATTCCATGTATTGTTACAGAAGACCACATTGTGCTGAAGGAAGACATGGACAACTACGATAAAGAAAAAGCCTGTCACTCCAATTTAACAAATTATGTCATGTACCTCTACTAACAAGCCAGCTTTTACTTGCAGTAGTAGCACAAAAAAATGAGTTACCTGCTTCAGTAGTGAAGTATATTTTTTTCACTTGTTTCATCTTTAGAATCATCTCATTGACTTTTTCTTGGCCTACAAAGGCCAAATATAAATGATGCGGGGGATTGAAAAAAGTGCCTCTGCTACATGTCAGCCAGATCAGAGTTAAAGCTCCATTGCATTCAGAAGGACTTTGGAGGATGCATTCTTTGTAGAGAAGGCGACGCGATTTCTAGCAGCCAGTTTTTACGTAGCAATCCAAGTTTCTTACCATACCTGATTTCCTAATGCTTGGCAGTAAGACAGAAGGAAACATGTGAAGAGATAAAAACCAATGAACAGTGTGTGCATCTTTGCTTCATGTGCTCCGATTGCTATGATGGAGGCAGCTGATGCCTGCTTCTCCCCCACTCCTTATATTGGGAAGGAAGATAATGGGACAAACACTGTATTATTTTTAAGAGAAGGTGTCAAGATGAAAAAATGAAAATGTCAAAAAAGAGGCTGATATACAGCATTACTTAAGGAGTGTTCTGTTGAGAAAAAGTGACCAAATGATTTACGGAAGGCTTTTAACAGGCAGACTTTGGATTACAACGAAGATGAAAAATAAATGAAAATCTATTTCAAGTTTACTTTAACCCAGCCAGTTGACAGATGGGGGCCTAACCCAGCAAGAACACAGGTCTTAATCTTCAAACGTAGAGTCTTCGTTTGCAGTTTTGTCGATTAGAAGTTACCTCTGTGCAGGATAAGAGCTATCCATATTCAGATACCTGTTGAAACTTTTTCCACCGAGAAGTACACGAAGACCAAAGGGCCACTGCTTGTGCCCATGGCACAAAACATCACACAGAGATCACCCTGTGCGTGCTGCAGCTGGTGTGTCCACTGCCTCCTTCCTTTCCTAATTCTTCTTCCAAGCCTCCCTGTTGAAGCACATCCCTCCTAATTAATTACTGGATTAACCAGCCTAGTATCAGATTGCCCGTGGCTGGAGGTGGGTCCTGGAGCACGGACGTGCTCTCAGCATGCACAGCCTGGCACACTGCTGCCTGCCCAGATGGGTCCCCATCTGCTTCCATTTGGAGTAGAACTTCCTGGAATTAGGGTTTGCCTCTTAACCTGTGTTTGCATAATTCCTTTGCTTCCCACTTTCCACCCAGCTTTTTCCTTTACACCGAGAGCACCTGAAATCACCTGGATCAGATTTAAAACACTAGCGAAAAGCTCTGCACGGTTGCTGTGCTTACATGGCATTAATTAGCACTGATCTACACAGAGGCCACTAAGCTGCAGCTGCATCCATACAGCAAGAGCTACTTTGGGGTAGAAATGTAATGCAGCAGAAATAACTTCCACATATAGGCTCCAGAGAGCCCAGCAGATTGCTATGAAGTCAAAGGTAGCTTTCTTGTGTTTCCCAAGCTATTAGAGCACGACATAATATTTCCTAGTTTAGAATTTATAGATCAAGAGAAGTAGTTGATCTTTCTAAGACCAGTAAGAGATCAAGATGGAAAACAGAGATCTGGTACCCAATTCTTAGAAAATCTACTACAATTCTGTATTTATTATAAGCTTATCACAGTACGTTCTGCTCAAAGACTTACAGGAAAAATGTGTTGCTAACTACCAGGGAATTATTGATTTTTTAATTTTTCCCCTCATAGTGCTATTGCTTGGCTGTGATGGAACCAATAACTTGGATGGAAAAAAAAAGAAAGAAAAAAAAATCAATATTACTATTATCAACTGTTGACTACAGTTTACAGCAGCAATAATCTCCTTTAAAATGGCTTGCAGAAGTACCAGTTGTCATCTAAGTAAGGGATTACAGCTTTGGTCAAATCGTTAAAGGCTGATAGTGTTTGATCTTCTGATGATTTCTTTTTGGTTGAGTTTTGGTGACCATTAAGTTGTCTGAGCTGCAGATCTGAACCACACTTGGCTGAGAACTGCAGCATTTGCAGTTACAAATGATGGTACCATCAGGCTCAGAGATCCAAGATCATCCAGTCCAACCATCCATCTGCCACAATATTTCCCCACTGTAATACTTTATAAAACACATAAGTAATGACAAACATGAGATGTCCCATCCTAGATCATGCTTTATGCACCCTTTATCTAAGCACCAGGAGAAGGGCTGACCAGAGAAGCCAGCCAAATATGTTGGAACAAATTAGATGTAGGTGGAGCTGCCATGGCTGCCATTCCCCTGCACACACCAGAAGGATACCCTGCCTGCCCATCTAACCTCTTCACCTGTCCTATTTTTACCTTCCATCCCTTTATATTGACTATAATTTGTTACACCTGGAACTGTATCTGAAGTTAAGGATATAAGAAACATGCAAAGGTCTTCCCACATAGAACCTACCACTGCTACAAAAAGTAGCTTTTATGATCTTCCAAGTTGACATTCAAATACCTTCTAGAAGCACAGCATTCTAAGCAGACAGTCACACAACTTGCACCCATTTCTGGAGCTAGGGGTAAACAAGCACAATGCTCCATTACAGATTCTTATGTTCAAACTAAAGGCAATACAGCACATCACCACAGAAGCATCTTTAAAAGTGTTTCCATAACAATGCAAAAAAAAAACAAAAACAAAACAAAACAAAAAAAAACTAATGGAACTGCATTTATGGTATAACCACAGTAACAGTTGTAATAAGTCTTGTCACAGATGTCAGAAGGTACAGTTCACATTACATTGGAAGTATCAAGTATGACTGCTGAGGTGTGCAGAAGAGTACACAGGATTCACCCCCATCTCAGTTTAGTTATTACCAGTTTGTAATGATGTAAGAATGTCAAATCTCAACTTCCCCATCTCTTTTCTTTTAAAGAAGCATTATTCTGAACCCAGCCTATTTCCGGAACCACCTGCGTCAAGCTGCTGCCTTCAGGTGGTTGGAGAGATACTCCGAAGCTGCAAGGTACTTGCACTCGTGGGTTTTTCTAATGGCTTCCCTTCATCTCTCTCAATCCAGCTCTCAGTAGCAAGAATATCAAGCTATACCCAGGATTTTCCAAAATGGGTGGGAGATTTGTGTATATGATCCCACGTGCAGTGGAGCTCCAATGCCCCCAGTCAGAGTAACACAAATAATCCCCAAATGACTGGTCACAGTGAGGCCAATGCATATAGGAGCACTTACTGTCAGGCTTAGGAGAGGGCCATGGTCAGGACCCTGGGGTCAAACCTACAAGCACGCATGTATCTTTTGCTCTCTGCATTCTCTCAAGTGGGTGCTGAGAAGGTTGGTGGAGAGGGGGAAATAGGAAAAAAAGAAAAAAGCACTCAAGATCTCAGTGTAAACTGTGGGATGCTGAAAAATTTAGCCTGGGTGCAGCTGATGAGACTACTGGTGTGAACAGAAACTGCTGGCAGAGGAAGATCTGAGAGAGGAAGCTCCACTTGCATTGCACTGCCAAGAACTAAAAGTTTCAACATGCAACTGGAGTTTTTAATCCACTGAACACAGAAAGAAATGCATGGCGGAATGCTGTGGGGGGTTAGCCATGTATCATCATTACTGCTAACATCACTTACAGAGGACTGTTCAGCTGAAGACCACACGGTATATCACGAAGTATTTCACAAATCATTAGCTAACTAATGGTAGAACACTCAGTGTGAATTAGGCAAGAGACTAAGAGGGTCACTTTGCTGATCATTTAAGATGGATGCTAGTGGTAGAATTCTGAAGCTACCAGAATAGCAAGAAAATAGTCTTAGGGAGGGGTAGAAGAAAACTTTTCCAAAGTATAGTCACAGAAAGGGCTTGGGAAGACAAACACCAATTGTCTGTGCTGAACTCCAGCTAAAGAAAAAAGAAAAAAAAAATAGGGACAAAATAGGGAGAAGCGCTTTCTTTCTTCTGGATATGCGTTGAGATGGCATCGCAATAATCTCCACGTATTTTCACATAGAACTATAGAATCACTAAGGCTGGAAAAGACCTTTAAGATCCCCCATCCCAACCCCCTTTCCCAATGCTCACTGCCCACGTCTCTCAGAGCCGCATCCCCACGGCTCTGAACTCCTCCAGGAACGGTGACTCTGCCATTCCCTGGGCAGCTGTGCCAACGGCTGTCAGGATGGGGAGAAACAGTTTTCCAAGATGAGGAAAGAGGTTTTGCTAATTCATTCATGAACGTTAGCTCAGATAAACCTAAGATTTTGGGCTTAGTTGGGTTTGGTTTTTATCTTTCCCCAGAAGTTAAGGCGAATGTTTAACAAGAAAACCACACACTTCTTCAAAAAGTACACTTTCAGAGACTTTTTAAGAAGCAGTACATAAAAACGTCCCTATTTCAGAGAACAGTACAAGAGTAGATGTTCACAAATATTAGGAAATAAAAACAGGGGTCAATGTTACTGCAGATTACCAATCAGTAGGTTTACTACATCAGCAGGCAAGAGGGAACTGTGTCAGCCTTTTTTTCCCCCACATTGAGAAGCTTTCAGGAAACGAAATGATTTTAAATGAGATTATGTATTCTGTAAAGGAGAGGAACGTTCTGACAGATTGAATCCAGAGCAGTTCCAAAAGCAGCAACTATGGCAGCATTCAGAGTTTAGCCTAGTTTAACACGGTGTTATAGCAACTGTGCAGAGCTGCTTCTGCAGATTGTGTTAAACTAAGCTTAGCACCGCTCCTGTCACCTCACTGGAGTCACTGGTCTCAGCTGAACTGTTAATGGTGCAGCACGTACTCTGCCCACTACAGCTCACAGTTGCTCACGTTCAGCAATATCTGGAAATACAGACTTGGTTTTTGTTGGCATAACCTGCTAGTTATTTCAGCTTGCTCTCCGAGCTTTCCTCACCTTCCAGTCCCCCATGTGTTTAAGTGAATATATGCTCTATCAAATACCCCCCAGAACACCATATGGGTACATAAACAGGTTGGTTGTGAATAGCACTGCTGGGCACAAGGGCACAGAAAGAGGGATTTACCTCTGCCTACCTGAGATTCCATGGGAGTTCATCTCTGAGGATGTACCCAACCAAATTCTTTGGTTCAGAGAAAGCCATAAGCTAGAGCGGATCTAGCTGTCACTTAAGCACCTCTCAAGTTCCTTTGCATACAATTTTCACTACTTCTCATCAACCCACAGTTCATAGAATCGTTAAGGTTGAAGATCTAAGATCACCAAGCCCAACCCATCCTACCACACCCACTGAAGGCGTCCTTCACTGCCATATCCCTACAGTCCTTGAACACCCCCAGTGTTGGTGACCCCACCACTCCCTGGGCAGCCTCTGCCAGTGCACCACCTCTCTCAGAATATTTTTTTCCTAATTCCCAACCTGAACGTCCCTTGATGAAACCTGAGGCCATCACCTGTCGTCCTATCAATATTACCTGGGAGCACAGACCAATTCCCCACCACAACCTCCACTCAGGAGCTGCAGGAATCAATGAAGTCCCCCCTGAGCCTCCTCTTCACCAGACAAAACCATCCCAGTTCCCTCAGTCTCTGCATATCAGACTTGGGCTTCAGACCCCTCACAGCTTTGTTGCCTCTCTCTGGACACGCTCCAGTGCCTCAATGTCTTGTAGCGAGAGGCCCTAAACTGAACACCATACTCAAATGGTGGCCTTACCAGTGCTGAGTACAGTTAGCATATGAAGTGGTTGGAATGAAAGGGCATCTGTTAGCACGAGCAGCCTGATCTGCCCACATCTGCATCACTTCTGCATTCTGTTGGCTGCATCGCAGTATCTTCAGGAAAGTGCTGTGCCAGGATGCCACCATGTAGAGCTCAGCCTAAGGCCATTTGGCATTGTAAAGCAATCCCAGGAACACCATGCAGGGTCAGAGCATCTGCAAATGATGAATTCCAAAGCGCTGCAGCCACTTTCACTAAGGTGTCAGCTAGTAAATATATTTATCCTCTCTTGTTCAGAGACCGCTCTTGACAAACACAGTAAAGATTTAAGCCTCAGAAGGGAGCAAACCTATTCTGGTTGAAAGACCATCTTGGCCTTCGAATAAATGGGCATAAATTCATTATACATAAATTTAGTCTGGAAGTTACCAGGAAGCTTTAGGCATTAGAAGGCGTTTAAGTTCAGGATCAGCCTTGACAGCAGCTGCTGAGAGTACCCTGGTGAAGGAGGCATAGACACAGCTGATGAAAAGATCCCATAAAAACCAGAATGGAAAAATTCAGAAGAGAGCCCTGGGCTGGGTTCTGTCACCATGCTGAGAAAAATGTGCACAGAGAAGGCTGAGGGGCCCCCACTTTCCTGGCAGCATAAGGACTGCTGCCTTTGGGAGGGATGAGATGAAGATGTGCAAGGCACAGCAGAGCCTGGGAGGCCCCCCACCAGTCCCAAGGACAAAGCAGTCAAGACACAAGTGCTGCTTTCAAGAGCAAGGCTGCAAGACAGGGACACAGACAGACCCAAAGGTGAGCATCAGAGCTCCTGCAGGTGGAAGAACCAGAGCCTGCACATTCTCCACGTCCCTACGCCTGGCAGCTGTGACCCTACAGCCTCCTGTTATGTGGCTGTGACAAGAGGTCTGACCCTGCAAGCAACAAGGCATGAAAGCAATTTTTCTTCCTTATTCCAAGAGTGCAACCTATTGCCAGTACTGAAGAGCCTTGGAACAGCAGTAAGGTGAAAACTAGTAACTTACAGAAAGACCAGGCTTCCTATGAAGTTTAAGCTACAGAAGGGATTTCTCCCCTTTTTATGCATTAAGCCATATAGCTCTCATCCTTCTGCTAATCAAAATGCTGTGCTGATTTAACAGTGTCGCTGTGTTCTGTGAAAAGCTTAAGATAGCTCTTTTATCACTAGCTAGAACAGTAGTGACTTGAAATTAGTTGTATACATGTAGGGGAAAACAGACTGCCTGTGCCTCTGCCAGAACAAACAACTCATCTTCATCTGACTGCACAGAGCCCGGGTAAGCAATCCTTAAGGAGGAAGAAGATTGAGGATTTGAATAGCTGTAGTATGGCTGACTCAGCTTTTTGACATTCCTTTAAAAAATAAAAAAAAAAAGTCATGATAATCCCATCAGCTGGAAAGCAAGCCAGGTCTGCAAGGAGTAGACCTCAGCTCTATGCATGGATCCCACTTCAGTCACAAGAGAAAGCTCAGGAGGTGAAAGTCAGGTGTTCATTCTGGCTAAGCTGCTGCTTTCAGCATTGCTTTGCAAAGCATTCAGCTGTGCTGATAAAAGGCATGCCAACACTTCTTGTTAGAGAAACAGCCCCCCACCCATGAATGCTGTGAGACCCTGGGCTGCACAAGCACGGAGGGAGTTGGCCAGCACAGCCCCATAGTCCCCCACAATCAGCACTTGCATTGCAGAGATGGGATGGGGTCTGCTCTGCCCCCACACCAAGCGTTCCAGTGCTCCCACCGGCTCCATGGCATCCCCAGGTAACATTCGGAAAGGCACGCTTCGTAAATCAGGTCTGGGAGACCGGCTTTGACAAGCACTGGGAGCACTCAGAGCCCCAAGGAAAGCCCACGCTGCCTATTATTTAACTTGACACCAACATACGATGTTGGCCTCTGCCTAGAGTTATTCCCACACGTTAGTCTTTGTTGCTCGAGATGCCCAGCTGCCAAACATCAGCCTGAGCACTAGTGCAGAGCTACATCCCCCCAAGTTCCATTGCACCTCCATCCATACACAATTCCTCACCCCATTCTTCCCCCAGACAGGCCCCCAGGTCACAACTGGGCTCAGTGCTTGGTGTCTTGGATGCCCCTTCTCAGTGTAGAAAGGCCTCTCCCTTCCCGGCGCACTGCTCCACTTGCCAGCTCACATCTGCAAAGCACTCGCTGTGTCCTTACATGGTAGTTGCCATTGAGTGAGAAACATTTGTTATCACTGCATAGCAGTCTCAGTACAATGCAGAAAGTTGTTACCCATGCGCAGCCACCAGATAAATAATGATAAATGGAATAATTGCATCCTGTATACAGGTGCCATTTTCCTCTCAGGAAACCTAACTGTACTTTCTAGCAATGGGCAACCATGACCCAGAAACTTCAGCAAAGCCAGCAAGCACAGCCCATTGCTAACATGGAAAGGGGTTGGCAGGATAACAGTTTTAGAGCAGCTTCCCAACACATTTAAGGCCCACCAGTACAGTGTTTAAAAGCAAAGAGTTAACCAGCTTTCTGCAACGTTAGCATTTGTTTTTGCATGCAGGGAGCATGCCAAACTCCATTCAAGGGAAAGTCTACAGAAAGGTAAATGCTGACATCACTTATTTCCTTCCTGTTCAGCATTCTGAAGTTCTGTTTCTCTCTCATCATCTCGTGGCTTTCATGTATCTCCATAAACCTCAGAGTAATGAGCTCGCATTTATTTAGGATATACGAGGATGTTTAAAAATTAACTGCTATTATTTTGTTCCCTTTCCAAATGGCATAATTGCATTACAATGACTACTTCCTACTTACTCCAGCTATAAACATCAGTTTCCTTTTCTAATCTCAGACAAAAGTAAGAAAGGTCATCCAGCAGAGAGCGCATTTTTAATTTTGTGTCTCACATCTCAGACTCAACACTGGAATGGCAGACCTCTCAAACACCAAGATGTCTCCATCAGAGGTGGTCTAAATAGGAATATTAAAGATCCTATTAAACTTGAGGGGAAAAAAAAAAGCTGAAATTAACTTACCACTTTCCAACAACAGCTCTGCTACCCAGGGCGCTGCCTGAGGCCCTCTGTTAGTACCACTGACTGCAGATCCAGGTGAGATCACTTGAAGCAAATAGCAAAGGTAATTTCCTGCCACTGATGAGGGCTGTGCCCTCACTTGCTGTCGGCAGCTGTCTGGTATCGAGAGCCACTTCTGGCTGTTCCTGTAAGGCCTATGCGTTTCTGTTGAGGGCTGAGGAAGGCAGTTTGGGATCTGCGGTGTGCTGTTCGTTCACACACAGAGAAATATATCTTATTGTTCTGCACCACCAAGTGGTTGGATGGAGCAGGTAGAACACGGCACCTTCAAATCCGGGCCTCCTGCAGAAGCAGGGGTGGGTTCAGCAGCTGTGAGCAATGGGGGTCTGTAAATACATGGTCAGTATTTCTAAATATTGCATGAAGTGATTGTGTCAGAAATAGGAAGCGAACGCATCTATCTGTTCTTTGCTGTTAGACTTTATATCAGGGCAGAGCGAGGTCTGTTGCTGGCTGGCTTTTGCGACCCCAAATCTCCAACAACACAGCAGTTGACCCCAGCCCATGGGGACCGGTGCCTGCAGGACGGGGCAGGAAGAACCTGTTCTGCCCCTCGTGTACCACTGAAAGGCAGTATCTACAATACTGATATTGGAACAGGGTAGGGAATGGCCCCTCATTCCGTTTCTGTGCATATCAGTAAACTTACCAGGAAGACTCTTTGTTCAAGGACTTCAGCTTTCTGCTCTTCCCAAATCCCTGTTAGGGAGGGGAATTAATCCTACGCTTCTTCTAACGCACACACCATAAAGCTCCTTTTATCTATGGAGTAGCAGTGACCTTCTAAAACAACGCAGCTTCATTCACAAGATATACATTATCCCTATAAACCTTTAATAAGAATGCACTCCAGTAGTATGTTACAGAGTTTTGTATCCTTCATTTGACATGTTATTTTACTTTTGACTCTATATTTATTTCTATATTTCTATTCTATATTCTATTCTATTTATCTATTTTTATATTTGACTCTAATTCACAGGAGATGGCTATTTAGTAATCACAGAGTCTCCTGTAGATCTATGTTTAGTGTTTTATCAGTTTGATGTCAGACATGTTTCATAGAGTCACAGCATTCATTTAGCATAGGTAAAAGTGTAAGTGACATGGGGCTAACCCAAACAAGAACATACTGATGCACACATGCAAATAGAAATGGCAATAATAATCTGAATCACAGAGTTACATAGAACTGTGATTATTTCAGCTAAATTCTTCAGCTGATCCCTTGAAAAATTCATCAGATATAAGAAGAGAAGTTTCAGAATCGGATAGTTTGAATTTCATCCTTCATTATTTGGTATTTTTGTCCCAGTTTTAGGAGAGTAAATGTCTCTCTTCTTCATTAGTACACTGAAGGAAATGGAAGCATTACCTTGTGTAGTGTTACAAAATGTGACAAATGAGTCCATTTTAAAGTAAAGTAGCCTTCCACATAGTGAGGGAAACCTCCAGCTGATCACATCACTGAAGGAAGGATTGTCAGTTTTGCTGAAATGCCATTAGATGTGCAGCCATTAAAAGAGAAAAAAGCAGGCACAATGTCTTTAGAGATACACATCTGATAGGCGTTGACTCCAAGCAAGGAGGGAGAGAAAAATGTTAATGAGCAGTCACTGTCTGAAGATCCTAAATAATATTTTTATAAATAGCATTTCCTTAACTAATATTTTACTGAAATCTCTTTTCCAAGTATGTGCTTGTATGTCCCTTACAGAAACTCACTGCCACATGATTCTGTGGGCCAGAGGATGGGTCCTCACTGGGAACCCAGCACAGCATGTCCTGCCTTCATGTACTTCTCTGGAAGCCACCTGCCCAGATATCTCAATCGACCCTTTGGTTTCTGTCTCAATGTTCAGGTCCCTACACATTTCTCAGTGTCCAGCCCTATAACCGAATTCAGCCAGCAGAATTTCACCTGTGTCAGGGAACTCATAATTTCCTATCACATGTGCCACTTTGACACTGCAATCAACCTCAGAGGCCAACAAAGAAACCTCTCTGACTTAGGCCCATTTGGGGTTGGACACAAGCCATCCACACACAGCCTGACTGCTTTTGTCTTTTTTGAAAGTGGAATTTTTAAGTCCCTCCTAAGCCCCGAGGTCAAAGCAGCAAGCATCGGTCCTGACCTGCGTGTGCTCCCTGACGGCCGAGGAACTGAGAGGTGAAATGGAGATGGAGGCACACAAAAGGCTCAGAGTGTTTTTATGCATGTGCCTTGCTGTTCCTGGTGTGACACACGGTGATACAAGGGAAAGCCAGCAGGGATAAAAGCAGATGTTGAAAAACTAAACACGAATGCCTGAAATGTAAGTGGGATTCTGATTATTTAAATAAGAGCAAATTAAGAAGGAAGAACAAAGAGGAAGGGCATTCGTCTGAAGTGCAGCGGTACCCAGAGACCTCTGCCATGATCAGAGTGACATCATGCTGAGCGTGCCACGAAGAATTAGTAAAAGGCAGCTTGTACCAGGAGATCTCACATACCAAATATGTAAATCAGTCAAATATGACTGTCTTCATTTACCAGCTATCTTACCAGCTGATGCTGGCAAACAGAGAGATGAAGTGACTCATCCAGGAAATGGACAAGTCACCATCCCTGGAGGTGTTCAAGGACCACAGAGATGTGGCTCTGAGGGACATGATTAGCAGGCTGTGTTGGTGGTAGGCTGACGATAGGGCTAGATGATCTTAGAGATCTTTTCTAACCTTGATGATTAGATGAGTCTATGACCCATAGCAGCACCACTGCATGAGATGGAGACAGGGTGATGCTGGCGTTAAGGATTTGCCACTTTTAATCTCTGAAATGGCAGCAAATCTATAGGATCCTAAATTGTAAATAACCATTTGCAAATATCCTTTGACTCCAAAAAATGCCAGGCTTTAGTACTTGAAAATTGCTCTAAATTTAGATTGAAAGTTCCTTTTTTCCCCCAAGAAGACCACCTCCACTTGCATACGCTGCTAGAGACCATGATACCCCTGAGTGCCAATGACGCAGGGGCTAGAAGCTTCGTAGACCACCGCTAGTAGACCAGAGGCACCACAGCACAAAGAGATGTGACAGATTCCTTCAGCGTCTTCCCTCATTTTTGTGCCCTGTGCTCATTTCCCCATTGTGTCTCAGGAGATAGCAGTCAGCTCTTCCCAAAACCATTGCTGATGGCGCTGGATACTTTGCTCACCCCCTCCATTTCATCCACAGGATACTTATATGTCATTCCCGGGATTAAATCCTGGCACCGTTTGGAGTTGGTGAGAGTTTTGCCAGTGATTTTCAGTGCAGTGAGGATTTCATCCTTTGCTCATCCTGTGCCAGCTGGGCTAACAATGTTCAATTAGAAGCTGCTCTTTGTTCTAGTGCAATCAAGAGGATTTTTTGCCAGTGATTTGAATGAGAGTTGGATAAAGCTTATGGTTAAATCCAGTCCTTATGCAGAACTCCATGTATCCTCCAAAATTGCTTTTCTCCCAGTGAAATTAACAGGAGTTTCATGCAAACATCTAAGGGAAGATTTAGTTCCTGTTTGTAACAATATGTTACCTCCTGATACTGGGCCTGCTTTGAAATGTTTATTGTTAAATCCGTGTGTTTCTGGTTATATCTCATTAAGAACATAATACAGCCTTGGAAAGTATGTTCTGAAAGGGTATTACAACAGGATTGGGATTACTGTTTGTGAGACACTTTTAACTAGGGGGAAATTTCAAATTCAATTTACAGTAATGTCAAAGCACAATTAATATATAGGCAATGATAAGGGGAACATGCAGAAGTACACATTGATAGCACTACATCAACAAATAAACTTTCAGTGCTAGTAATTAGGTACACAAGATTATTATATGTTTAATTGACTAAAGTGACAATTTGGAATTACATCTAGTCACATTTAATTGGATTTGGAATCTCTAGAGGAATGGGAACGGAAAGCAGTGTAGAGAGGCAGCCATAAAAGCAAACTGATTTTCTAAAGTCTCTTAAGACTCTGCATTAATATCCATTGCACAATAGTTTTTAATATCTCTCAGTCTAGAAAGAGGAATGCAGTGATTGCAACAGACAGTGGGAGTACTAAAGCATACACAATTAGGTAGCAAGATAGCTGATTACTTTGGACTTGGGGTTTTTCTTAAGATAAGGTTTAATCATAGGTATACTAAGTCTGAATATGCCATACACTGATTTCCTCGGGCTGCCAAGCTATGGGGTTTTATGCATCTTGATGCTATCTTACAAAAACTGTACTTGGATATAAGATATCTCACCCACAAATGCTTTAAAGCAAAATATTTATCTCTTGTTGAGCAGTCATTAACTATTTTCTCAGAGTAAAATATGGAAAAAAGATTTTTAAAATGTAGGGTTGTTTTGTGTGCAGGTGGTTTAGCGATCTAAAAATGCTTACTAATATTTGTCTTAAAGGAGGACAAAAACTAAGAGTTATCCGTAATCTTTTGGTATAGACTTCATGTTATATTCTTCTAATGTTATCTCCTTTAAATATTGCTATACACATCCTTCTCTCCCCATGCACTCATTTATTTTGCTTTTGTCATCAGGAGCGCCATGATTGCTGACTATATGTACTGGCTGACAGGAGGCACTGAGCAGCGTATAAGCAAGCTCATCAAACTGTATTGGCAGGTAAAAATTGATGGCTCAACGAGGAGGGAGGTGCCCATCTCACTACTAAGACCAAAATGAAGGATTACTGCTTAAAAGACTGCCGACAAAGGTAGCTCCTGGGCATATCAATCAACAGGACACCATATAGTACTATCGTATTTATAATGAAGTAGATTTTCTTGGACTAATTTTAAGGGCAAAATTCAAGGTTGTTAACCCTTGGCTCATACTTCAATTTTATGGACCGCTATAAAATTTAATTCTGGATACTGTATAGTCCCCAAAGCTATTTTTTGCAAAGTCTTCCTACCATAGTGACACTTTCCTTTTGCAATTTGCATGACACTAATCCTCTGACACCTCTCCAAACTCTTCAACCAGAAGGAGAGGAAAAAATGACTGTAACGAATGGTCTCAGAGAAACCTAAAGTGCCCTGTGAAGGATGGCTGGGAACAACCCCAGTTCTACAAAGATTACTTATGTGGGGAGTAGGCCATTGACTTCAGTGAGACTTGCCTCTTGGGTAATACCTATTTGAGACAGCAGTTCAGCCACATCAGCACAAGTTTAAGTTTAAGGATACCCCTCTCACCCTGAGGACAGCTCTCACATAGGAGGAGGCCAGGGACAAGTGATTTTGGTGACTGGATGAAGATGGTTAATAAAAACAAAGGATTTACTGGTACCAGAAATAATGTATGTCCCATGGGATAGAATTTCAGAGTCTGACTGTGATCCCATCTTTTGGGATTTTATTCTGTGAGAATGTCTGTGACCACAAAAGGGCTAGTCCTTGTTGTACTTTATATGAGGGGGTACAAAATATGTCTGGCATAAGCCAGGGTAATGAAGATGAGAATCTGGTCTTTTACCTTCAATCATGTGGTAAATTCTCACTTTTAAAAACTATTATTAGTTGCATTCTTATTGATAAAATGGAATCAATCTCAGTCTTGGGAGCTGCTGAATTTCAGTACTGCTGTGAGTGCAAAGTGCATCTCATTCAGAGAATTACCCACTGGGCTAGTGTTTGCAGTGCCTGTGAACTTTCTTATATGCTTTCCAGCAGAGAATTTCTTCTTTACAGAACAGTTTGATTTTTTTTCCCACTGGGTCAGACTCGTTTAAAATCTCGAGTTCACAAACAGGTTTTATGAAAGGGTCATTTCTTCTAATGGAATATCTTTTTTTGTCTCTTAACACTGGTATCCATCGACTCCCTTTCTTGATGCCGTGAACGTGAAGCTTCAAAGCATCAGCCTTTATAGAAGGAGCTGTCATAGGTCATGGCTGTCCTCTCCCTCAGGGGTTCAGACTGTCCTGCTATGTAACTGCTATGTTAGGGACAAATAAATGGCACGAAGGGCAACACTATCACAGAGCCTCTGCACAAAGTCTAAACCTGAAGATGCGGTTGGTCTAAGATGGGAGTGAACCAAAGCAACAGCAGGGTTACTGCACTGCCATTAGCATCACCTTACAGGCGTCAAGGGCCAAAGGATTTTGGCAGTGATAGGGCTCTGTTCATTTCTGCTTCAGTTCCCAGCTCGCTGCTGATTTCTCATGAGCCTCTCTGGACCGCCATGGAACCAGGAGGTCCTATCGCACCGCGTTACCACTTCTGCCTTCCTCCTGAACCTGAGCTGCTGTCATTGTCTGCAGAAGCATTGTCTGTTGAAACGTCAGTAGAGACCCAACCATTAGTTTGATCTCCCATTGTGCTTGATTTTCACTGGGAGACAGAGATTGCTCTGCAATTTTGTGCCTTTTGTGTGTATGCTTCGGCGTGGGCAAAGCTAGGGATTCAGCGGTATCTATCTGCTGACACACATGCAGTACAGGCAGCTGGGTGCCCAGTACTGCTCCCACTCAAGGTAATAACCAGCACTTAAAAAACGTTTGTGAAGAGATATCCCCAGCACCAGCAGCAGCCTTTTCCTTCCCAAGCCAATGAGTTCTCTGTGTTCAGCATCAGGGTGACTTCAATGTCATTAGTGCAGAGTGACAATTACACAGTGCAGTGTGGCACATGCCACTGCCCTGGGACCTTCCACCACAAAGAGACCAAGCAGAGGCAATGTGATCTTTTTCATTAATATTCTCTCTATTTCATGGTGTAAAGCTGAAAATAACTTGTCACGACTATACGTGCTCATGTGCCTTTGTAACCAAAGCAACAGCTATTGATGCACGCTTTTCTTTCTAGCTACTCCTCTGCCCCAGAACTCGCTCCTCGCGTTGGCTCACAACTGTGAGCAGCATTTTCTGAGGAGGAAGGGAATAGATAGCAAGCAGGACCATTTGCTTTTTTACTTGTCTGAAGAAAGATGTTTAGAAGAGATTTGTCACTCTTTGCTTTGATCAGTCGGTCACATACATAATCTTCTGGTGTGTCATGGACTACTTTTGTTTCTTTTTTCATTATTTTTTCACTGCTGGAAAGGGCCTTCCCTCCTCACAGGCTGCATCCTTCTTTGTTCATAGTTTCAGAACGTCACACAGACCACCCAAATCCTTCAGCCGACTTCTGTGCTGCAAAAACTTCAGGCCCAGAATTCACTTCCGCAAAGCTCCTTTTTATTTGTCCTACTTCTAAATCACTGTTTTTTCTCTCTTGATCTATTTCTCATGCTCAGAGCAGTCTTTATCTTGTATCTCCTTTGGTTTACTTCTCCCGATTTTGGTTTTATCCTTTCCTTTGAACTCATTCTATTCCTGAGATCAACTGCCAAGAGCCCTCTTTCTTCAACACTTCTTAAAGCATCCCCAAATCTTTCCCCTCCTCATTGTTAACTCTTCATCAGCAGTGATCTGTTCCACATGGCTCTGTACCTCCTCATAGACACACCACAAGGCTCGTACTGTCAAATCTTTAGGACCACAGGCTCATGTTGATGAATTATCTGACTTACATAAAAATGCCACAGGATTTCACCCTTACCTTCCTGCATCAGTGACAAGAGAGGAGAAGCTGAGACTGGTTTTTGAGAATCTTATCAAATCCCCATTTAAGCATTTTAATAACAGAGTATTTATCACATTCTTTCTAAATGGTGTTTTGTTGTATGTCTGCCCCCTGCCTCTCCTCCGTTTACAAACTGGAATCTGACTTGTCCGCTCCAAATTTGCATTACATATTCACCTCTGAAGGCTCCTCTACTACTTGTTATCTTCTCCCTGTATATGTACCTATAGATCGTGATCAAGGCAACTTTAAGTATTCTTTTTGATTAGCTTTTTGATTAGCTGTCTTTGATTATCCCCTTTAAAGTAAAACATCTATTTCTGGAACTTCTGTACAGAGATATGTAACGCCTCATGCCCTGTGTTGTTTTTGAATATTAATACCTGCCTTCCATTCTACTCTGAGATAAAGGAATAATGCTGATGAGAGCTGAAAAAGTAATTTGTCGTGGATAATATCATTCAGTGAGTTGGACCTTTTTCTCTATTCAATAAACATATTTTCGAATGTTTCATTCCATGGATTGAAAATATGCTTTCCAAGTTAACATATAATCTAGTGGATGGACTTTTGTTCACAATCCACTATGGAATATGCAGCAGATGATTTCTGCATTGGCTCTTAGATTAAAAATACTGAATTAAATAAGATTCACCACATGAAATAATAATATGAAAGTTATTAGATGTATTCTGGTAGATATTTACAGTCGTAGCAGCAAGACAAAGACCTGCTTATTACTATTATCAGGCAATCTCCCTAGCATTTATTTTCTGCAATTGTATTCCTCAGCTGGAACAAACAATAGACACAACATTTCCTCATTCCTCAGCAACACAAACAATAGACCTGAGATATTTCATTACATAGAAAGAGTCCATCTCCAGACTGTCCAGTTTCATTCACACTTTTGCAAAAAACTGTGCCATATACCCTGGATGTTTCATTCCACGAGTAAAAATATTTCACTCCTATACTACTACAAGTATATAGTATTCAAGATGCTACACTGCAGTTTCATATCAGGCACCCACTATGCACTTACACCCAAAGTCGTTCCCATCCACACAGACTCCCACCAGCAGTGCATATGTTGCAGAAACTGCAGAATCTCCAAAAGGCATTTCAAGCTCGTAGGTTCGTATCTATACACCTCCACGACCATCTGTACCAAAAGCCTTGATTCCATAACATGTATTTGCTACAGCTCCAAGGAAGTCCTTTAATTTGCTTTGCAACAACCTGGATTTGGTTGTCTTTTATATGCAAAGAGATGCAAAACCTCAGCGTTTTAGACAAGACTGCAGCTATCATCAGGCTGCTCTTAGCACACTGACAATAGTAGAGCTGTGCCTCCTCCACACACCTCATGAGCCCATCTTTCTGAGAGTATTTCTGTCAGCTGAACTCAACATCACAGAGAAAGCCTCCAGCAGCACATGCAGCAGCTGGCATGGAGGCTTCGGTATTAAGACTTTTGCTTTCCCCTCTTGTTGCTTTTATGAATGTTGGCTGTTTCCAGTTCAAAAGCCTGGCCTGCTGCTATTGCAAGTGCAGAGCAACACGCAGATCACACAGTACGGCAAACGATGAAAAAAGCACTCGGCCCTGCGAGGTGGCTGAACACCTGCACTGCAGAGATGGTTGCTGTCAGCTTCTGTAGACCTCAGCTTTATCTCACACCTTGCAGGGTGACAACCCCAGACAAGAACACTAAGAGAGGAAAGCTCTCTGTAGCCAGCATCTCCTCCCCAGCCGCCAGCTGTCCTTGTGCTCACACCTGACCCACGCTGCTCTGGAGCACCAGGTTTGCAGGCTGGCACAAGCAGGGGATGTTCTGCAGTCCTCCTGATGGGATGACTGATAGGAGCTGACAGGCAGCCCCCCTGGGCAACCTGGCCATCATATCATTGAGAAAACATATTTCTCGTTAATTCTCGATGCCATCTCAGCAGATCATGCTGTGTCACACTTTGCTGCTGAAAAGTTCCTTCTTTAATCAAATCTGAGGGAAAAATCCCATTGAGGTTAATGCCTACTATGAGGCAGTAAGTACAGGAAATGCTTAATTTGCCCAAGTCTCTATTGTCCCAGAGCTTTGTGCAGTTTGTTGTTGCTTTAAGAATTGATTTTGAATTCTGTTGTGTCTCTTTACAAAAATCAGCAAGTGATCCTCCCTCTCTGTCTCCCCGGCTGTTTTGAAGGACAACACTTGCCTTAAATCATCAAGCTCGTCATTGTCTGGTGAAAAATTGGGATGTAATGGTTTTCCTCACCTTGCACATTAGAAGAACAAAAAGATTTTGGCTCTTAAGCAGGAAAATCACTTTGTTCTTAAGATGCTGCGGTGGTTTCCAGATCTCCCAAGTGCAGCTCCAGACCACTTTGTGGATTCCCTGTGTTCCCTTTACACCATGGCTGAAAGGACTTGCTAAAATTAAAACCATTAAGATTTTTCTGGGCATACATTCTTTGTATTGTATTCTTTGTATGCCATTTCAGGGATTCAGATCATTCTGGCTTTGGAATACACTGCTTGTAAGACTTGTAACTCCCAAGCTGCAAAAACCAGCTCCATTCTATCTTCAGGTACACAAGTTAAAATATGAAGTAATTGAAAACTGAATTGATAAGGCAAATAAAATAATATAACAGAGAGTTTCTGTCGTGTTGGTACTGATTTGGGAGGTTTTTATTGCTGTTGTTATTGCTGATATTTCCATTCCAGGAACAATTCTGCATGTACAATAACAAGGAACTTTTTTTTTTTTTTTTTCTGTATACTTTCTTCTTTAATAATATCTACCTGCTTCTATTTTTCTAGTGCCAGATCCTTCATGGTAGAACAAGAGTTGCTTGAATTATATTTACAAGACAAGAGAAGTTACTAGTTTAAATGCCACAGTTATTAAAACAGATGGATTAATTGTCTCTAATTTCAGGAAAGATTTTTCAATTGAATACCAGCCGAGTGTAATGGGCATGTAATAGGCAATACATGCCTTGCTTGTAGTTGATTGCTGTTGAAATCCCAGTCTGAATCAAAATACCAACCAATTAAAGCTTTCAATGTTAACAGAGCACCATAAATCATGCCTCAGAGATGTTCAGCAAGAGCAACCTGGCCAGCAAAGCCCCATACCATTGAAAAACCCCAAGAAGCAGCTCAAAAGTAATGTGCATACCTCACTCTATTCATTCTGGCTTTTGCTGGGCTACAAGGCAGAGCTTTAAGATTTACAAAGGAAACCTGAGAAATCAGCGTTGAAATCCAGCCATTTTGAGCTGTTCTCGGGCCCTTATTGTTCCTTGAAGTTGCAAAGGTCCTTAAGAAGTTACATGCTCATTATCCTCTTCCCTTTCTTTGTACCCCATCTCCTTTCTTTGGGAAGCTGAAGCTAGAGGCAGGAGCCTGTGCTGTTCCCAGGATCTTTACTGGCTGTGTGGCTTTCCATTTGTACATCTGCTCTTGAAGAACTACAGAGGACATCACACAAAAAGAGATAAAGTCCCTTTTCAGAAACAACTCTATATACAGCCAACTTGTCCTCTACTAAATTAGCAGCCATTCAGCCACATAAAGTAGTTGGCTATTGCAATGACTCAAGCATGATTTTTCACTGCCCTCTGAACAGTGCTGTCCATGTTACAGGCTAACCACATCAGTCACCATCTCTGGCTGTCTGATTCATCTCTTCACATTTAAGTCAAGTTCCCAAAAGCTGTTGAGCTCAGCGATAGGTAGGACCAACATCTCTTTCTGTTCATTTCTGCATTTTGATTCCCTTTTTCTTCTTTTTATTTTCCTCTCTTCTTATGCTAAAGGCCATGAAAAGCCCCTACAGCAAGTACCCCCACTTCTCCCATGACTTTCTTGCCAGGCCTGAGCACAGGTCCAAATCACCAGATGCCTGCAGCATCCAGGCACTGGCTACTGCACCCGACTGCACTGACATAAAGCATTGAGTGATGCTCAACCTTTAGCTCATCCTGTCTCAGTTGAGATCCGAGCCCAGACCACCCAAGCTGTTCAATCCCCCTTCTCACAAAGAGCTGCTGGTTAAACTGCAACCCACTCCTGACAAAGCAGGAGCCACACAGAGATGGCAAAAGGCTTCTCCTGATGCTGGACAGGAGGTCCTGCTCAGAGCAGAAGGCAGTGGATCACTCTATTGGTATCTCTCACCATAAAGTCTCCCTTATTCGCTAAGAATGGACAATAATAGCAAGTTTGGTTAAGAACTGGGATTTTGACCAGTAGCTTCACCAAGTTCACATGGACTCTTTGATTTTCACATCCACTACCTCACTGCCCTGGCTGGACAGCACCGTACACCCCTGACGCTGACCATCAAAGGTCTCACTCAACTGGACAAGTTTTGCTCCCACCACAGCATCTCAAGGTGGTGGCAAACCCCAGCTGGAGCAGGGCACACTGCCAGGCCAGCAGCCACCTTAGCAGGAAGGCTCAGAGTTGCTAGAAGGCAACAAGCCCTAAATGAAGCAGTAACAGGGGCTCAACCCTGACAGAGCTCTGCATCAGCCTGGCAAACCTTTCCACTACTGGTCTTTCCACCACAGAAGAACAGAAATCTTTCAAGTTTACCCCTGTGCTGAGATGAAAAGGGAAAAGTTCCAGCTGGCGTTAAGTGATATAAGAGCTGGGGACTCCTGTGGTATTTCATGCATGTCAGTTTGTAATATTGAAGGGCAGAGAGCTTCTTTGAACTGGAGTAGTATTTCCACACTGATGCTAGGTCCCTCCTTTCCCACCCTCCAGCACCATGTCAACAGCAGCCTCCAGCCTCTCCTGCATAGAAAGGTTGAGGGAGCTGGGCTTGTTTAGCTTGGAGAAGAGACTCCAGAGAGATCTCACTGCAGCCTTCCGGCACTCGAAGGGAGCTTTTAACAGGAGGGGTCCAACTTTCTACACAGTCAAATAGTGATAGGACAAGGAGGAATGGCTTTAAACTAAAAGAGGGGAGATTTAGATTGGATTTAGGGAGACATTTCTCACTCAGAAGGTAGAAATGCCCTGGCACTGCTGCCAGAGCTGTGTGTGCCCCTCCCTGGAGGTGCCCAAGGCCATGGATGGGCCGTAGGCAGCCTGAGCTGGTGGTTGGCAATCCTGCCAATGGCAGGGAGGTTGGAACTACACAATCTTTAAGGTCCCCCCCAACCCAACCATTCTGTGATTCTATGATTTTCCACACCCTCTTTGTCCTTGGCTATTTCTTTAATGAATAATGACCTCTTTGGAAGGATACAAAACATGGATTTCTTCTCTCTGAAAACATAAACACCTACTGGAAAATCAAATGGATCTTGAAGCCTAAGGTAACCCATGTGCAACACTCCTGCCTCTGCCTTTCAGAGCTCAGCAGAATCCATGGGGCTGCGATGCTCTGCAAATCCGCTCCCAGAATGTGCTGCATGCAAAATAGCTCACAGAGACTTAAATTCGTTAATAACTTAAGAACCTAAATAAGCTGATATTTGATGTGACCTACATTAATGGGGAGGCATTACACGGCAGATAAGCAGAAAGTTCTCATCTATTGTATAATACATGATTTATTCATACCATAAACATATTGAGAAAAGGATACGCTCTGGCATTCCCTCTGCTTATTTTTCCCACAGAAAGAAAAAATAAATAAATAAAACTAATGTAAGAAGATCTTGCTGGTGAGAAAATATTCATATCACAACAGCAACAGACTTAGTGGCGGGGCTGCCAGACACTGCTTTATGGTTGGAAAGATATAGAGAAAAGCTCATAGGTTGCACCACAGTGCTCCCATAATTCTAACTACCAGCCTAAGAGTGGAAGCAGTTCGTAGAAGAGGCTAATGGCTTTACCCTGCCTGGTATCACTACATTAATAAAAGTCATCAATAAAAGCATCAGCTCTTGTTGTAATGTAAATGAGACAGTGGTTGAGTATGCACTGCAGCTGCAAGATAAGGCACTAGAAAGATATCTAAATTTTTGGATAATTCTAGATGTCAAGATAATTGGATTTTCCAAATTAAACCTTTCTGTAGTTAAAGAGGATTATGGTTAGGAACTGTAGCAGGGAAAGCTGCTGTCACTGTTACGAAGAATTTGCTGCTGCAGTGCCACTTTTTCTTCTTTTGTGCTTTCTCTGCTCTAAGCAGGCAAAAATGGTAAAAGTTTCATAAAAGTACTGAAGTTATATCATTTCCAATAACATGTTGACATTCGAAAACTTTGTTTGTTGCGCATCTACTTATATTATGAGCTGAACAAAGTTTTGTTGAAGGGACAATGTAAGTTTGTTTAGGCTAAAGCTTAGGTTTTCTAACAAGGTCTGTAACATCACCACATAAAAGAATATTGCAGCACCAAGATGCTCAGAGAAGATGGACATGAGATGTTGAGTCAAATTTATGCTCAAACTCTTGTTAAAAACACCTTTGTTTTGGAATGTCTTCTGATTCTTTAATTCTCACGATAGCATGGACACCTCTCAAACCTTGCAAATGCTTCTGTTTCACGAAAAAATTAACTGCTATTTTAGTAGAAGTGCTGACAATATAAATACTCCTTCAGACACTTTGTCTCCACATGGTCTCTCTATAGACTTTTTCTGATTGCCCACACTTCCAAAACGGAGATGTAAACCTCCTGACAAAGCAGAGCATGAGTCAGTTCTGCAACAAAAAAGAAACTTTTCCTATCATCAGTTTATTCTGCGGTATCTTCTGAAAAGAATTCTTGTATCTTCAGTGAAGCAATAGATTTTTTCCACTGCTGAGGTAAACTACCATACTCAATGTACTCATGTCCATCATAGTCCTTCTAGTACTGTAAATTGTTCAAGGAGCTCTTTCATATGGTTCAAGCTCATCTCAATGTCTTCTCTTTTCCTAATTCTGCTGGAGCTGAAGTCTGGAGTGTGACACTATGTGATGAGATAAAGCTGCAGATTCCACTTGCAAAAATGAAAAACAAAAAGCAACAAGAAAAAAACAAACAAACAAACAAACAACCCAACCCTTTATATTTCCTTATTAGTTTCCCTACTGTCCACATCTTCCTGGAAGAGCCTGGCACTTCTTCCCGCACCAGGTCAGAATAGCAACATTCTGCCTGACATATCTGAGAGGTCATCACAGCGATGATCTTTTCCTTCAGACAGAAAGACTCCAAATCACATGCAAATGGAAAAAGACAATTGCCCTATCCTCTCTCCAAGTTCTCTGTTGGAAGTCCTTTGGAGCCCTTGTATTTATCTCCACAATTTGTCTGCACCTTGGATAATTGCACAATGTACAGCCTGACAGACCCTGTTCTGTAAGGCATCTGCATTTCCTGGGACAAACTGTGAGATATTCATCCACAGATATGGACTTCAGTGCATAAAGGCTTAAGCAGCCAAGTCCTCAGGGATTTCATCATATAAAGTTTTCTGCTCCAAAGTTTTTATGGTCTGAAGTTTTATGTCCTTAAAGTCTTTAGCCCATAAAAATCCAAGAGGATAATAAACCAAGTAGCATCTATGTCCAGCGTCTTATGTCCAGGGTATTATGCTCCTGGGTAATAATAATACCTTCGGTTGCAGTATTGACCAGAAACTACAGATCTCTTTTTTTCCCTTTGGCTGACATTTTGCCGTTACTGCCCTCTGAGCCAGTCACTATTTGCATGCTGTTCAGAGCAGCCTTGGGTACACGGCAGTGCAAAGATATTATAGGTGTGACCTTGAACTATTCTGAAGGGTAATAAAGCCAAAAATGAACTTTGCAGGCAAATACCAGTAAAGCCATTCCCTGATCCTGCAGAATATGGAGCTTGCCTTGTCCAACCGCTCACATTTTCATCTCAATGCCTCACTCTATACAGATGAAATATATGGATGCATCCAAAAGCACATTCACACACTCATATTAATCCAGATTAGAAAACGGCTGCCAAGCTATAGAAAATCAGCAGAATACCAAACAAAACAAAAGAACAAAAGGGAGGACTTGTCAATAAAACACCAAATTAATCCCATACCAATACAGTCTGTGATCTGGGAGATCCAAACATTTTTATGTATACACACACACACACACCTTTTATCATAGACTCATATAAGTTGGAAAAGACATTCACGTTCATCAAGTCCAACCACCAATCTGACCTTATGTGGCCCGTCACTAAACCATGGCCCTCAATGCCACATCCACATCTCCTTTCACACTTTTCTATTCATCTCTATTAAACTTATGCTATTAAAATCTCTATTAACCATGTTCACACTTCTGCTAAGATAGATTAATGCAGTACTACAGCTCTTCCAGTTTCTGGAAAGGACTGCCCATATCAGCTTTTGTTAGAAAAAGAAGCAGCCCAAAGCAGAGCTCAGTGTGGTCTCACAGAAACCCCATTGCTGAAGGAATCCCAGCTAAACTTCACTTGCCCTGACCAATAGAAGTGCTGAGTTTTCAGGCTGGCAGCTCCTCCAGCATCAGTTCATTGGGGGTCCACTGAGTGTGAAATCCACGTCTCTGCATAAGGTCAGCATAATGCATCATTCCAGTCATTTTTAAAGGATGGTGAGGTTCATGCGCTTCGTGCTGCCCGCTGCACAGGAGTGAATTTTACTCTTGATGCAAATGGTGTTTGAATGCAATATTTTAAGACTAATATTCCATATAGACACAGTGTTTGATTCATGCCAACCCAAGGGGTAATATGAATGCTTAGTATTGTTTAACCAGCTCCCAAGGACTGAATAAAACCCTCAGATGAAAGATGTGACCTTCAAAGAGCAGAGAATCACTTTTTCTTTTCATCTAAAAGATAATTTATCTAATACTTTTCTTCTCATTGAAGACATAGGCGCACTGCACTGAGAACTGTTTACAAATGTTCTTTCTCCATTAAATTGATTTTCTGAGTATAGATAGGCAGTGTGTTCTGGAACTAATTTAAATTCCCTTCTAATTAATATTCAAGACCAAAATATGTTATCTTTGCATGACTGTGCAATTATTAAAGGAAAAATATCATCTGTGGAAGTAATTATTTTTCCTTTTTTTTTTTTTTTTTTAACTAGCCGTTAACCAACATAAAATGTGTCATTTCTTTCCCCTTTTTAGGCTATGATTGAAGAAGCCATCACCAGAGAAGAATCTTTTTCAGTTATGTACACACCATTTGTGACAAAAGTCAAGGTTGACAACAGAGACAAGATGACAGACGCGTTCACTAAAAAGCACCCTGGCTACACACAGCACATCTTTACAGGTAACAGCAGATTTCACATGCTGTTAAGCACTGTATACTGTTTGTCTGTGTGTGGCTGACTTAAAAATGAGTTTTGGAGCTTGAGCCTTTGAATTTCCTACACTTCAGTGGGGAAAATTAACTTCTGAGATTTGCTATATGATTGTACACGATTTAGGTAATCAAATCAGTACTTAGCTAAAGCATAGACTTTACACTGCAAATCCCCACAAAGACTATTTTTATCCATGAAGCCTCACATTTCAGTTGTTGAATTTCATTATTACAAGAGCTCTTTTGTTCAGCAGCACTTTTGCAGTGTCTTGTTGCAACAGCAAGTCCCAGGTTCAATCCCATCTCGGTGGCTTGCCATCAGTAATTGGCCCAACAGCAGGCCCTTCACTTTCCAAAACCTTTCTTCCTTCTTTGCGTGCTAGTGGAGGGATGAACACCTTCGAGAGCACCTCAGCTGCAGGAACAGGAACAGACAGCCAGGTTTCCTTTGGGTTGTTGAAGACAAATCCAGAGCAATCTAGGGCTTTCTATAGCCCGTTGTCATCTCCCAGAGGAGTGAAGTCAAGTAGCATCTCCTGGCATAAGCAGACACTAAAGTTCTGCTGACCATGGTCTTATTCCAAGAGGAATGGGCATGGTATTTCTCCAAAAGAGAGGCAGGTGGATGAAATGGCATTTCCTGCTGTCATTAACCTGGTGACTCAGAACATGGCCACCTCTGGTAACACTTAGCTCTGAGTTGGTCGTTTATCTAACTCGATTAGCTTCTAACTCAACATCTTGCAACTCTCGGGAGAAAGGAACATTTGCCTGAACTCAAGTGGGAATTGGGAAGCCAAGTGTTTGCCACAAAACTGCGCAGACATTAAACCAAGTAAACTTGGCTTGTACATTTTGTTTGCCTTTAGGAAACCGGTATAAAACTAGAATAAAACTAGATTGTGTTTTGCAAGTGCCTCTGCATTAGGTTTCTGGCAGTAGTTTTGGGATTGCTTAAAAAGGGAAAATGGGATTTATCATGAAGGTCGTAAAGTCCCTGTCTACCATTTACTTGCTGATGTTACTTTCTTGAGAGGTTCCAGGGACAAAAGTATTGGCATTAAAGAGAACATAAAATAAAACTCCCTGAATATGATTTGAAAGAAAAGATAAAATCATATTTCACGTCATCCCCTCATTTTATAGCAAGAGTGAGACTTTCAAAAGCACATACACAACAAAGGCACGCAAGTGTTGCACTGAAGTTCAGTTGCGTTCATAAATCACTGGATATTTCTGGAAGCATCACCAGGCTTTTCCTCACTCCTATGGAAAGGAGGAAGGAAAAAAAAAAAACAACAGGATGAAAGACTTTGGTCCTATAGTACTTCAATCAATTACAAAACAGATCGAATAGAACCAGTTCTGCCTCAAGGGTGTTTTGTTTAGAAATTCTGTTGCTTAAAAAATTGTTCCAATCTGACACAAGTTTCTCTGAGTGCAGGTTTTGGGATCGCTAGTTTCTAGGAATTAAATGGGGTAGCCAAGATCACAATAATGTATACTGTATCTTGGCTTCTATGCACTGGAAAAATGTCACAATACGGGGTTCTGAGAGTGAAATGTGTGAGAGGTGCTGAGCAAGAGCTCTGTACAGCTCCCACCCTGGCTCTCATGCAGGTGAGAGTCTTCCAACCTCCCTTTCTCCGTCCTGGAAACCTTCTGAGACAGAACAGACTTGGCTCCCCTTCCTGGCCTCAACTCACAGCAACATCCACTGAAGTCAACTAAGGAAAAGGGATTTCTTAGCTTATCTATTCAGACCTGGCCCAAAACCATGCCATCCGCTAGAAAAATCTCTCAAGGAAGAAGTTGCACTCATTGTCAGCATTGTGCCCCCTGCACGTCCATTCCTCATGGAGGTGAAATGAAAAACATGAGCCAAGTCCCCTTTCAGCAGTGGGTTTGAAATACCACGCATCTCATGACGACGTTATCTTAAATAACCTTCCCATTCCACAGCAATCATTCATCCAACTTCAGTCTAAGTCCTGCTATAATGCAAGGACTGGATTGATTTAAAATTTTTCCTTATTGCCAAGGAAGAGAAGCAGACATGCATTTAAATCCAAGCATACAATGCAGTTTGTTTCAAAATTGAGGATCCATCAGAAGCTGAGTAGCTGCAAGGGAAATATCAGGTCCACTCGCTTTGATTTATGTATGGGTAAGGCCGGGGAGCTCCAAATGGGGTTCTCCATTTGTCACTGTGACCGCACAGCCTGGCATCTTAAAAGCAGTCCTCACTGAAAACAGAGCACTCCTTTGTAGAAAGTGACACTGACATTCAATCTAGGTTTATTTTTTGCAAGGGAAGGAGAGGAAGGAAAGAGCTGGTATAGTTCCCCAAGAAGAGGAGGTTTATGCTCTCGCTCGGAGCATCTGTCCTCGCTCAGGTCAGGGCAGCAGACACATACAGGGTTCTGGCAGGGCCCTCACAAACTCCTGCCAACCACAGCACATCGTCACATGCCACTATGGTGGTGGTGACAGTAAAAGCACAAAGCTGTAGGAAATGAAGCTTCCTAAATTCAGCAAACAACTTCAGCTTGTTTTGCAGTTAAAAAATAAGGATGTTACATTTAATGGAATGTTGAGTTACTAATGCTTTGGATGATCAGCATTGAAAAACACGTAAACAGAAAGAGCAAACTCTATCTAATGCATCAGCAAAAAGCAAGCTGTGGGTGGGAAAGTTTGCAAAGCATTGAATTTCAGAACCACCTTGCAGCTGGAGGGGATTTTGGGGGTAATCTTCATTTTGGCAAGCCTTCTGGATTACATTTAATTCCTTCTTACACTCCCTACTTTTTCTTTTAACAAAAACAAACAAACAAACAAAAAAAACCTTTCCATTGCAGCTGAAAAGAAACGTGACTGGAAATTATCTTCATTCTCATATTCCAGATCCTCGTGGACTTCATATTTTGCCACAGACGACAGACTGGTCTTCCTCCCCTCCCCAGCAGTACTTACTCACTCTGGGTTTCAGAAACAAACAAATTGGAAAAATCTTGGAAAAGCTGACAAGTAGAAAGCTGCCAATCTTTTCAGGTACGCCAACTTGTTTAATAGCTGTCATAGCTCACGAGTGACCTCCTCAATCCCTTCCTGAGCGATGGGAGCAGGGCTCTGGTCCCAATTCTCTGTGCCTGCATCCCTGCCTCCATCAGCCTCTCCCCCATTCCAGTTTACCCATAGATCCTCTATCCAAAACGTACACAAATAAACACAGCACGCACGGTTGTGATTTCATTTCCTAGACTGCAAAGCACCTTTCAGTCCAATCCCAGAGGAAGAATTGAGAAGACAGTGGGAGACCATTGGGAAACAGATCATGCCAGTCATGGATTTTATGAGAAGCACCAAATTAACTGTGCGTACAACCTTCCCTTACTGCTTTGCTTTGTGTGTGTCAGTGCATAGGAACAGCACGTGCTTTTTGGTGGGCAATCCGTTCTGCGCATCCTCCTCTGGCCAGCAATGCTCAGCAAACTGCAGTAGAAACAGAGTTCAGTTGGGGTCTAGATACTTTTTAAAAGTAGCCCTAATTGTTTAAGTGCATCCAGTTTAAAATTACTTTGCATTTGATTTTCTCAAATCTTTTTGTCCAATTATATAATATTCCTACTCCACACAACCACCAAAATTACTGTGCATTTAATACCCACAGTACTCTACACATATCACAAGGCTCTCCATTAAGAGTTAATAATCACTACTTGAAGTATTTCTAGTGATTTAGATCTTGATCTCTACGTAATAAAGTATGTGAAATAACCTTCAAATCTGTTACAAACATATTGAAGGTATAGTAGTTAATTCTAGCCCATACTTTCTGCAATAATGTACACAGCTTTTTAGCACCATGGCTTCTGATTAGCACAAAAGGTCAAAAATCAAATTTGCATGTAGACTAGACTGTTTTAATTCAATTCTGAAATTATTCTCCTGAAAATAAGTGGAAGAAGCCTCTCCTCCACAGATTGTAAATGCTAATGTTAACGTTTTTTCCCTAGCAATAACCGTTTTTCAGTTTTCTGTGTGTTGCAGGAATCAGAGCCATTTCCTCATCAAGGGTGTCTCAGCAAATCACAGGATTTATATTCTTAGGTTTTGATACCAGATAGGAGGTTGACAAAAAAAAAAAAAAAAAACCCTGCTACTTAGCAACCCATAGCAAGGAAGAAACATTAGTTGGGTATTTGGGGAATCTGCCTCTCATTTAATCTCAGAGAGCTGCTGCTGAAACAACATAAGTGCTTGAACTCATAGGCTTAGCGGGAGGTGAAGGTGCTCAGTGCTGTGCCAAAACGGGCACTCAACGCATTGCTGTGGCCTGAGGGTGTGCAGCCCCAGGAAACACACAGCTGCTGCTTCCCTGTTCCTTCCCAAAGCCACGGGCTGCTTCTTCTGGCTGACCAAGGCCCTGGAGACTGGCAGGCAGGCTGATAGGAGAGGCATCTTTGCAGAAGTGAAATAGCTGTTATTGCTGCGTGCTTCCAACAGCCACAAATCCAGAAGTACAAACAGATGGAGGGTTGGACGCCAGCACAGAATAAAACCCCGCACCTTCTCACAGCCCCAGTGCAACTCCAGGGTCTGGTCAGTTGGTTTTTGACCTTTTTTGACTCTTTTGTCATGATGCTGAGCTTTCAGAGGCAAGGTTCTAGCGTTGCAGCTATTCATTTTCTACTTATCAGAAAGGGAAAAATTTTAAACTGGGAATATCTTTTGGATTCCCTCTGATCACCCCATTCTATAAGAGAATTTGCACCAGTGAGTCTATGAGCAGTCACCAGGGCATCAGTATGGAACCTTTAATGGAGGGGGGAAAAACCCCAGGACAGAAGGACTTATTGCTGAGTTAGAACAACCAGCTGCCAATGCTGCACCCATTATTGGTACAAACACATTCACTACCTCTTCAGCTTTTATAGCAATCAATAATCCGGGCAAGACAGAACCTCTGACCCAAAGAGCAACTGACAGAGCGAATTATACCTGATAACACAGACAGGCACAGAGCCAGAGCTGATCTGCTGCTGGTGATTAAAATCTCTGCGGGCCTGGCAAAGACTTGGCCACCTTTGTTTCCTTGACAGTATTCCAAAATCCTCTTCAAGCTAGAATTACAATTCCACCTGCCATCCATTACATCCAAACAGAACTGAGGACTTCTGTGAGACAAACTTTGGATACAAGCATTAGCTTTACAACTTGCTTTAAGACAATAAAGGAAGATACTTATTTTTAATAGCACACAGGAACAAGGAAGAAAAGATTCCTTCATTTGCAAATGCAAATGTGCACTCCATGCTTGTCCTAATACAGTTTTTTTCTACCAAAGCATCTCAGTGCTGAATAAGAGCTTATTAAGCAATGGCAACACACTCGATACCAGTTCTGCCAGCTCCCTTTTGCAGCTCCACAGCTTACAGTTAATTATACGATTTGTACACGCACGACTGTTGGTGAGACATGAAGCTAATGATTAAAAAAGCAGAGCGTTTCTCATTTGCCTTCTCATCTTCATAAAGAACAGCCGGTCCCATTCAGCTCGGAGGGATATTTGTGTGCTGCAAAGCAAGAGGCAGAAGGGACGGTGCAGCAGCCTGGTCCCATGTGCTGTCGTTGCTGCTGGTGGCAAACTCCACAGCCCTCAACGACCCACAGGTTATTTTATTTCCCTTAAACAGCTGTATCAGTCAGACTTCCACCTGCTCACATCACAACCCAGATTACCGGTGCTGACAAGCAGTTACTCTATCAAGTGGTTTTACTGGGCTCATTCTCGCTGCTTTGTACACAGCCTTTCTCCCACGTCAGTGGTACATAATGCTGCTTTATAGGAGAAATAGAAGGGCCAGCGGGGCTTGTTAGACTGCTCACATCATATGGGTGAGCAAAACCTGCCGTAAGATTCACAGCACGATGGGCACATGTACAGATCTTTCTTGTCTTTTTTTTTTTTTTAATAGAGGTAAAGCATTCACTCAAATTTCAGCACAAACATTTTCTGGAGCATACCAAGGGCATTAGAGAAATATAATGACAGATTTTTCTGCCTGTTATTTCAACACACTCGTAACCATTTGCGAAACATATTTTCTTTCTGATTTTGAGCTGAAGAATAGCAGTGTGGACACCACAACGATCAGGAACTAGCAAGGGGCACCACAGACCTTTGCAAAGTTGGCGCACTTAGGGCCGATGGATATGAGATCCCCAGCTGACCAGCCTCTTCACTTTGTTGTAGCACTCCCGGCACTCAGCAATTCAGATTTATACGCAGAAGTAGCAGAAGGGATGACTCCTATCTTGTGCACAGAGAAAAACAAGAAGAAGGGCTCCATCCCTGGATTCTCAGTACCTGAAGGAACACATCACTAAAGGAGCAGACTCTTTTCCACTGAAGTGTCTATTAATGCTTGCTCTTTGCTTAACCTTCACTGCACCTACCTGAGCTGGTTTCATCTCCATCTGATTGCTTGGCCACTTTATTATGTTTTTTACTGCAGCTTATAGCCCCTTGAATCCTGCTATCCTTCATATAATTCTCATCATGTGGTTCTGTTCCCTGTGGGTTTTTTTCTCCTGCCAGCAGCAGTTATTTACTTTCTCTTTCTGCATTTTTCATTGTCACTGAAACACCACCTCTAAGTTCAACCTCCTCAAATCCTTTTTTTTTTTTTTTTTTAACTCCACTGTGAGTTATTTATTTATTTCCTACCTACTATAAACTTAAATAGCACTGCTATGTCCATGTTGGCACAGATGCCCAATTTGTGTCCCATAGCTACGTGACATGCTTTAATATTTTTCTGAAGAATCAAGCAGAGAAAAAATTGCTTTCTATCTGCTTTTACTTTCTGAGTCATTTGAGAAGCTCCCCAACAGACACAGCATGGTGAGAGAGGATTCTTACCTGCTTTTGCAGCTGACGCTCGATAGACTCATTTCTTGGTGCTTGCACAAAAAGGTTTTGGGTGGTTTTCAAGAATAGCAGAAAAAAACCTTTTGCTGCACTTACAGTGCTGTGTGACTATTTCTCATTGATAAGAGCTCTTGTTAATTGATTGCTTCTCCTTATTTCAGTGCTCACAGCTGTATCTGGTTACACAGCCATGTGGCCATCACACACCAATGAATAGGTGGAGATGAGGCTCCTCTGTCCCTTTTAAAACCATAGAATCAATAAGGTTGGCAAAGACCTCTAAGATCATCTTGTCCAACTATCCACCTACCACCAATATTGCCCACTGACCATGTCACTAAGTATTGCCTCCGCCTCCAGGGATGGTGACTTCCTATATAGCCCATTCCAATGCATCACCCCTCTTTCAGAGAAGTTTCTCCTAATATCCAACCAGAACCTCCCCTGGCACAACTGGAAGGAACTTTTGTTTCTTGCTCTATTGCCATACTAACTAGATGGTGTCAGACTTAATTTTGCATATCAGAGATCACAGAAATTTTTTTCCTTGCTGATGGCTTCATCAATCCTAGACCAGGCCCCCAGAAAGGGGCTTTTCAAGTAAAATAAATATTTGTCAGCAGGTTGTCCTGGTTTGTGCTCTTAGAGGTGGGCCAGTAGAAGTTCATCAGAAGGTAGGACTGGTAAGCTCTGCTGGCTCCCCAAGGCAAATCACATATCTTGCTCTTGAGTAAAATCCATCTTAGTTGGGTTTTCTACCCTTGCTGAAACATATTGAAGATCTTCAACCGGAATTATAAAGAGGCTTAATTGCCACCCCAGTCTTTCTTGTACCTATTTATACACAATGGTCCTTCTGTTATCATCATTTTTTATCTCCCTCCTTCACTTTTCCATTGTTTACACTCTTTACAATTTATCCCTCCATTATATTTATTGAGAAGAATAATAAGCTCTTAGCACTTCTATTAATAGACCAATCACCTCACTTCCCTCCAGAGTTATCTCCTAACGTGCTGGCACCTCTGCTCAGTGATACTTGGGTCCAAATTAACCTCTCCAAACACAGCTGACTGGAGCTAACTGCAATTCTCAGAGAACTGCTGGCCAGAGTTCCTCTTCCTTGTGCAGTGCCTGATGCTGATGGAAATACCCATTCATTGGCTCAGCTCTTCCTTTCTCAGTTGATTTCATTATCTGGAATTCCTACATTATAGCTGGATTCCTGATATTGCTCTCTAATGTCTTTTATTTTATCTTTCTCTACGATCATCCTATAAATTACATTGAAAGGAGTAAAACTAACTATACCAGGACTATTCATATTTTTTTCTAGGGTTGAAAGGAAACTAAGCTTTTTTTCTTACAGATTCCTACAAGATGTTTAGAAAACGAGAAGAGCATCTCTACTAAATTCTTAGATGCTATGTAAAAATTATACAATTGTAGAATCATTAATGCTGGAAAAGACCACTAAGATCATCTAGTCCAACCATAGAGTTGGACCACTTGATGCACCCTCTGGGCAAACTTCTGCAAAACCAAAATCAAGATTGAAAGACCAAGACTCCTTGTCAAGAAAAGTTAATTTAAAAATAAACCCAAATAAATTTGTTTCAAAACTTCACTCTGCCCAATACACAGTGGGACCTAGAGACAGCTATCTGGGAAGCAAAGCGTATGGGAATGGCAGCATCAGCACGCCGCCATATGGAACTGCCAGAACAAAGGTCTGCTAAAAATACTGGAAGTGGTTCTGAAAATCTATGCCAATGCTTGTAATTTCAAGCTCTTAAATACATTCACAAGCCTGATTAGATGAATGGAAATTTTGCTCAGAATGGCTGAGTATACAGATATGCAATGGCTACATTTTGTCAAGAATCTAGGCCAAATTGCTTTTGAAAATCTCAGTAGGGTGTTCATTTGCATTTTTGGCAACAGAACGCTTTTGAAAATATGGTAGTAAGGCTGCCATCCATCAAACATTTCAGCAAACGATAAGATTTTTTGCAAGCACTTGGCACTCTATCCACATGCTTTTAATTTGCCACGTGCCTGAAGGATCAGAGACCACCTCCACAGGTGTTAGCGCCTCAAGGTTGTGCGTTCAAAAACTGTGGATTTCCCCAGCCTGCAAACAAACCATAGGCTCAGACATGGCATGGCTTCCTCAATCTCTTCACTGAAATTTTAAAAGCAATCCATAGCAGTCAGATAATATTTAACAGAGGGGATTATGGAAAAGCCATTTCCAAATGAGAAAATTGCATTCATGTTTGTTATCTGCTCTCTCTCCTTCATATATATTATGACTACATATTTATTTTTCTAGTACTACTAGAGAGATTGTGAAAAGAAAGTATTTTTCTCCTCTATAAGATTGTCAGAAGCATTATCTTAAAGGTGCTGGATGCCATATTGTTTATGGTATTACCAGTGCAAATATATATATATGGTGATAAGCCACAAGGCATCAGACTAAAAGGATGAGTGTGCTTTCCACAGCTCCCACCTAACCCTCTTGCTTTCCCTGAGAGAACAGGACAATGTCTGTGCGTGTTCACGTGCGATAGAGAAGTTGCATTACGCCAGCATCCTTGGCCGGCTGCAGCAAGTCACGGAGCAGTCCCAGGTGATTAATCAAGCGATGGCTGAGCTAGCATCCATCCCTTATCTGCAGGACATCAGTCAGCAGGATGCTGAACTGGTGAGCATTCATTTCTAATCCTTATTTTGGCTTTTGCAGAGAGGGGAGGGCCGGGGCAAAGCGCAGTGCTGCAGTTTTCTCAGGGGGTCATTTTTCTGAATGTGTGGACCTGACATAGCTTTAAAATCCTGCTGCAATGCCTTGTCAGAGGTGCTAATCACCTGCAAGGATGACTTTTACAGAACCAGCATGACTCATCCGTAGGCATATTTTTAAAACCTCTTCTTTTCTCCCAAACCTGCCCAAATCAGCCTGGGAAAATGATTGCAATTATTCCGATTGTGCTACACTGAGACACCTAACATCAGGAGCCATCTGCACCAACAGGCCAGATCTGCTTAAACCAGAGGAGAGGAGACAAGATACTCCCAATCCCAGCTCTGTCCCACATGTAAATGCAGCCCAGTTTTGGAGATCTAACTATGGTCTGCTGAAAACCCTTGGGCTTCCCAAAGGCAGCCCATGGGGATCCACCTGCAGCCATACAGGGCTTCTGAGCACTGCAGAATGAAGATTTCTCAATCCCCCTTTTGCTGCAGGGACCAGCAGCAACCTGCGGCCACAGGAGGTGGACTGCAGACAAGAGGCAGCAGCACAACACAGAGCTGTGTTCCTACAAGATATTCTCAATTTGAATCAAGTTTGCTAGTATTAAACCTCAGCCAGCCCACATTTCAAGGCCAACTAAAGGCTCTGGAGTTATTGGTACATAATTCAGTGAAAGGCTTTCTCCAGGCTGCAATATTTTCAGTACATCCCCATCTAGGCACAGGCTATTACACTGCTGCCTGTATCTTGGAGTGCAGCTCTTGCATGCCTGGGAACATTTTGGGGAAAGGTTTCAGACCATCTCCAAGGGCTCCAGTCCCCCAGAGCAGGGCTGGGCCCCTCCTGCAGGATCTAAGTGACAGGGCAGAAATCCTTCAGCAAAACCCCTGTACTTTGTTTACAGAGCCCAGGGTGAAAATGACTCCTAAAAGACAAAGGCAGAGAATCTCTACCAGCTCTTCTATCCTAAGCATTAAAATACATCAATTCAGCATTCGCTTTTTTTTTTTTTCTCTTTATCCTGTCATCTTCCTGTAAACTGTATCTGTATGTGCAATTGGAGGCTTAGATGCTTTGTAGCCAGAATATTTTAGGAAACTTCAGGCTCCACAGCATCAAGGCACAGGGCTTCAAGCACAAACGTGCAGAGCCACTTTACTGTGGAGTAATTAATGGTCTTCGCCTCTCCTGGTGGCACCGGCCTGCATGTCACAGCTCCTCTGGTGCCATTAGCAGCTGCTTGTCTGATTACATCACAACCGAATCATAGAATGGCTTGGAAGAGACCTTAAAGCCCACTCAGTCCCAATCCCTGCTGTGGACTGGCTGCCTGCACCAGCTCCGGCTGCCCACGGCCCATCCAACCTGTCTGGTGCACCTCCAGGGATGGGCACCCACAGTTCTCCGGACACCACTCTCCAAACAAAAAAATTTCCCCCTAATGTCTAACCTTAATCTCCCCTATTTAAATTTTGAACTGTTCTCTCTCGTCCTCTCGCTATCTGCCCCGCTGTAAAAAGTTGCTCTCCATCTTGGTTCTATCTGGGTGCTCTGAGTGCCCATGGCCACGGGGACAGGATGGCAGCACCCACAGCCTCCACCTGCACCTCACTCCTCTGCACCTTCCTAGGAGATATCTATGTACTTTTAAAGATATTTTTCCATGAAGAATACTCAGCAGGCCGAATTCTAATCTCACTTGTGCCAATAAAAATTTAAAGTAATTCCTCTGAGGTCATTCTGACTTTGCATTGGTAAAATGGAGAAGCGGTTTTGTGACCAAGGAAGGCAGTTAAATTGTGTGGCTGGAAAATGCTAAAGATGTCAAATGTTTATTATCACACACAGTATAAGTTGCATAAAGCTTAAAACATGCTGAATTTATAACAGTGCAATTTGCACTGATCCAGCAAGGATCCCAAAGGCATTTCAGTTATAAACTCTTCTCTGTAAATGTCTTCCTGTAACTAAATAAATAGAGTCCTAATCTATAGCACAGAGAATTTCAGCTGAGGCCCTTTTAGATGAGTATTTATTCACAGACCCCAGGAGAATAAAGATCTCAGTTAACTCAAACAGTTGAACAGAAAGGAGGAAAAACCCCAAACAAAATTCATACAAGGTTTACGATTTCACTGTCATCCTATTTGTAGATGATAAATCAAGATGAATGCTTGTTTAAAAAAAGAAAGAAAGAAAGAAAGAAAGAAAAAAAAAAAAAAAAAAAAGTCCATTTAAAATCAAATGAGGACAAGATATTAAAATACAGCATTTTTTCCTTGGAGGGGATTTTCCAAAAAAGAGCAGCTCTGGGAGAATTACTGAGGTTTGCCAACTGTCCCCTCCTGTCACATTCACATTTTCTCTACCAGCAAAGCCAGTGACAAACTTTGAGTGATGAAAACGAACCCGAGCAGATCCTGGGCCCTTTCCACCAGGACACCCATCATTCACCCAACTTCAATGGCCACTTTTCTCAGTTTCCCTTCTTGCCCAAATCAGTGGGCAATGGGATGGGGATGGTTCCAAACAGCCATTTCAGTTACAAACCCTGGCCATCCTGCCCTTCCCTGCCTGGTTCCACTCTAACACAGGATTTGTGCTTTGTCCCTTCTGCCCTTAATACCCTTAATCTGTGAGTTGTGTCTATTCCGGAATCATAGAAGGAGATTATCTGTCATAAAAGTATTCTGATGGAAAATTCCTGACAGCTTCTTGACTCCAGAGTCAGAGGCAGAAATTTGCAGTTTTGTTTTTCATGAATCCTGATGCATAACTTGAAAACGTGTTTTTTGTGTTTTTGTTTTTTTTTTTTAATCAGACATTTGGGCCAATGAAATGAACTTAATGGCTGCACAAGCACCACAAAAGGCTAGAACCAACCCTCATACGTTAACCTAGAGGTTTGAAAGACACCTGCATCCTCTGTCCAGCACTGGGATGCAAAGAGGGAATCTTAACTCCACAAATCAGAATGCGAAGCTGAAGTGAATACAAGTCCATTCCCTGAATCTCAAGGCAGCACATTTGTAACTCACTCAGATAAACCTAAACACTGATATTTTGAGTTTCATCTCCTCCTGTGCTCACATCAGACCGCTGCCTGTCTTGGTACAGCAGGAAGAGTCAATTTCTGTATGAATGCTCACACTCTGTTATTATCATCCAGTCTGTCTAAACTTGTGATGAGCAGCAAATATGGGAAGTCACCACCAACAACTAAGCATTTTGGAATAAATCTAACAGGGCAGACTCACACCTCTGATTTGAGAGCACCCAAAGCATTTTCTAGTGCACGGGAAAGGAATGGGCTGAGGCAATACTGCAACAAACCTGAACTTTAGCCTTCCCTCTAAGCACAGATTAGCAAGTATTTTCCTACAGCTTCTTTCCACAGTTTACACTAGAAATTGCCAGCCTTGTTTTTATGGTGTGCTGTGCTGAATGATGGGGAGGAGGAAGGGTCTGCAAAGAAAGAGGATAGTAAAAGAAGGGGAAATGAGCTAGATACTTCCAGCTACAGTAAAAGCATCTCAGCTTTAGTGTTGTCCTCTTGTGCAGTTTTACATGCTGCCCTAAATTATGATGCATTAGCCTTGGGAGAAAATGCTAAAAAGCATTCATGTACGACACAGAATGTCTCAGACAGCAGAGAATGAAATATGGAACCTCTATTCTTTACAGCCCAAGTCTTCCTTTACCAAGTATAAACATTTACCACATATATTTAAGCCGTATAGGCTTAAATACAAATTTTCCAGAGGTTTTTTTTTCCTATTGTTAAGTATTTTACATCCACAATAATACAGCTTAATGGCTGAAGCAAAGACGAGGTGGCGATGCTCATTGTGTGAAAGATGAGTAATAAAATCATCAGCGTACAAATGATTTTTTAATAAGGTTTTAATCTGTGTATTTAGAGAAGTTATTTCTGTGCGAATTCCACACTGATAATTTTTATCTTGGTGCCACAGCTGCAGTCGTTAATGGCAGATGCCATGGACACCCTTGAAGGAAGAAGGAGCGATAAAGAACGTGTGTGGAATGAAATCGAGAAGGTAAAAACCTGCAGCAAAGGGCAGAGGAGCATACTGCTCCTCGGGGAGTAAATGCCCACCTGAGCCAGAGCTGCTCACACAGCAGGAAGGGAAGTGGGTGCCATCTGAAAGCCAACGCATGCCTCAAAATTTCCTAGCTCTCCGGCACTGCATGCTAATACATATTCATTTCTTGCTTTCACCCCGTTGCTGATCTTTGGCCACGTTAATAGTCTCATGCAATTAGTTAATGAAAAGAAACCCGCATGGCTTGTTTTAGGCTGGTAATTGTCATTCTCTTCTATCTTTGTTGTACGAGGTACTGCGTTAATTGTCTGGGGCGAGCTGTGGGGGAACAAAATTCATCCGGACAAATGAGGTCCCTGAGTGGAGCACAAATGAGGCTTTGGCATGTGAGACAGAACAGCCATGTGAGCCTCTCTGAGGCTCTGCACTGCAACCGGGCAAGGCAATTTTTGCAGGATTTGTCAAGTGTGTTGGCTCTCTGCGCAGATGAATTCGACCCCATGTAATGAATAATAGGTCGGGTTGGGATGTAAGAGAAGCATCTTGTATTTGCACAGAGCCCTTCAAACCAAAGCAATTCGCTCTGGGCATTCAACACCATTGACATTTGGCCCCTCCCGTGAACAGGGATGGCAGTGTGTCACCAGGAAGGGAAAATGTTGCCATCAGGTCACAGCATCATTCTGGCACACATTCAGCAGCTCCATCGGGTCTGGGATGCATATTCACCCCACAGTGCGATGGGAGGACAGAGGGTTGCAATGTTGGTGCTGACAGTTCTAAACGTTGTCCCAGGGCTTGCAGACAGGTCTCAGCATTACATCAGCACTCATAAGGCAAGGAGGGCTGACAGAGGTGTCTAAAATAACGGGGGCAGAGGGAGTAGGGCCTCTCAGAGCCACTTGGATTAAAGCTCCAGCCCTCAGATAGGTGGCTCGTAACAGAGTTCCCAAACTACTGAATATTTGCAGAAAGCAACCAAGGCGCACACATTGAAAATTGAGAAACACCTGGGTTTCATCTCTTTGGAATGTTCACGAGGTTGTTTAAAAAACAACCACCACCAAACATTAAATATTCACATTGGCTTTGCATCACACCAGGATATTCTCTAAATCTCTCGCACCTGCCAGCAGATTGTGTGAGAAGCCTTTGCAATGCAAACGTTGGGTGCAATACACAATCATATACATTTATCAATTACAAATTTTGATTACAAATTACAATTCTATTTTCTGCTCTATATAATCAACGTTCACATGAACACAAAGAGTCGATGACATACTGACAAATAACTTATTCCTTGCCCTTCTTTGGCAGTTTTTCCTCCATTCATAGACAACAGACCTGAGTATTAGATAAAAAGTTTTCCAAGTTTTTTTCCAAAATTTGGGATTTTAGACAAGTTTAGGTGCCAGATTTTCACAACTTTGAATGATCACAGAGAAAAGGCTGTGGTTGAAAGTTAGACTGAGTTCATAGAAATGAAAAAATGTATGAAAGACTCGTTAAATGCTATTGGTGGTACTGAAAGTTTTTCCACATATTCCAAGAGGCTGGCTACTATCTCAGTATAAATTCAGTAAAACATCTTATTTTTTCCCTTTTGGTGCATTTATACTGCTTTATATACATCCTTTCTTTTTCTCTGGATACTTCAATCTTCAATATAATCTTAACCAAAAAATCAAGCTAACATTTAAAAATGGACAGGCATCCCAAATTACACCACACAAAGCTGTGCATGCGTCTATATTTAGGAATAAAATTTGCTCCATGCCTGAAAATCTGCTCTCTGCCATTTTAAAATGCGGTGCTCCAAAATTTGTTTGCATTGAGAACATAATTTTGCATTTCATTTTTGACAGCTTGAATAACTGTGTCTGATTTGGGGCATCCTGTTTCAAGCAGAACTTAATGTTTGTTTCGTAATCTTTTTCTGTATTATTTCAGGACGTCATCAAATATGTCTCTTCCACTTTTCTCCAACATTTCATTTCAGTATATTTGGTGTATTCCTAGAGAAACTGTCTTTTTTAATGGAGGAGGCAGAAAAGCACACATGGGGCTTGGTTCTTGGTTGGGGACAGGTTTTATGATGCATCATTTAAATCAGCTCTAATTAAGAAAGTCACACCAGCTTAAAGGACCTTAGCAGATTGTTACAAAGAGGGACTAAATCAGAGGACTTAAGCCACTGTCCAGCAGTTCTCTTGGCCCATCACGAGCCATTGGCTGTAGGCACCTCCAAAGAGGCTTCTCATAGATCCAGTTAAAGACAGTTATTTGTATTTTTGCTATTGAACTAATTTACATATATTGGAAAGTGAAAAGGAACATAAAGGAGTTAGGAGACAATCAGCTATAAATGCAGAACTTGGAGAAGCTGACAGTTACGCTACCACCAGTGAAGTTTGGCTGTAGCAATAGAAACAGCTGTTGCACCTAATGAAAGCACACACAGTTTTTCTCTAACGCAGAAGAATTATATCCGTGCTTATTTTCCAAATGGTTAAAGGGTCTGTCAGAACTGCCATTACAAACCACTGCTTTCAGAGCTTTATATTCCAGAGTCGGCCATAAAAAGTCATTCAGGCTGAAATCTGACATAGCCGGGCACAAAGCTCAACATCCGAACACTTCTCCCTTTGTCACAGCGGAGGGCTTATCAAATTAGTTTGAAATTAATCTGAGCAATTTTGAACTTACAGGACTGGCAAAGCGGTAACGCATCCATAGCTTCAAGTGTTTTGGGCGCTGCGCCACTCACCCGATTCACTGACAAATGTATGTTTTTAAGCTCAATAATTTTTCAGATGGGCTTATTATTTTCGGAAGCATTAAGTACAAAGGCAAGAAAAACGACGCAGCAATTAGCTAGACAAAGGAGAACTGCACCGCTGGGAGCGCTCCTCTCTCAGTACTACCGGGCTGCAGACTCCAGCCACAGGACCTGGCTGGAGCGCACAGGTGAAGGACCCTCCTCCTACAGAGACTAAACTGCGCTGCTCAGGGGTCCTTGAGGAACAGAAAGGAAACGTGGGCTGGGTCAGGCTCTCCAAATCCCTATTCTCTGGGATTGTACAGAGGGAAATCCCCCTTGGGGAATTTCTGGGGAATCCCCCTTGATGTGTGTGAGCTCGGATATTGCCAGCTCCCATGGGATGGAGCAGCAGCCCCCATGCCCTCACACACACACCATGCATCAGCAATTCAGGGAAATCCACACGGCCGGAGGTAAGGCCCACGATCAAGCTTGGCACTGAATAATTCAAGGAATCAGGTCCTCTAATCAGGACTTTATAGCAGCTGTGGAAACGTGGAGAGGTTTATGATATCTGAGATAAACAAAGGGGCAGGAAGACCCCTCCTTTCCTCCAGAAAGCCTTCTCTTTTCTGCGATTTTCAAAGAGAAGTATTATGAGGGATTGCTTTCCTGCCTCATAAGAATGAATTCTATGAATTCATTAATAAAGCCTCACAATATTACAATGAGAGGCATTTCATTAAATAAATACTTTAGAGCCCATCAACTGTAAACTTCTGACATCCAAAGAGAGGAGAGCCAAATAGGGCAGCAGGTGCCAATATGGTTGTGCTTCTCTGAAGATAATAACGCAATTCTACTTCTCCATTTAGCCCCTAGGCTTTCATAGTGGTTTCATAGGATCCTCTTAACATCATTTGAACAGCCAAAGGACAGGCAGGAGCTGGCAAATAAACACTTCTACATGTGAGACACTTCATAAAACCTTCACATCGGAGTTTACCTCAAGGGCATCACATACTTTGCAATGTAGATAAGTTATTATGCCCATCATTTGCTGAGCTCAGTGGAATGCCTGTTTCATAAATCTGAAAACAGTGCAAACATGGATGAGTGAATAAAAGAACAGATGTAACTTACATAAGGATAAGTACGTAACAAAAACGGCACTAATAGATGTGAATATGAAATGAAGTAAAATTAGCCTAACATTATGTAATCTTTTAGCCAGGCACAGAGATCTCAGTGGTTGACCTCTGCTTACTACACCTCTGCCTTTTGTGGCAGCAGGGGAAACCTATCTTGTGACCTGTGCTCTTAATTGAAAACCAAGCCATGGAAAAGGGCCACAGACTTGCCAGGCACTCAGTCAGCCAGAGAAGCAAGGAGGGAGATTCACACTATGTTGATGGAAAGCAGACACACTGCTGAATAGTACTCAGCTGGCTAGTGCAATTGGGTGCATATGACTTGGCAAGTTTCATTTCAGGAATGCACGGATCCACTGCAAAAAGGCAGGGGGAATCAAAGGATGGCTAAGGATAAAAGAAGCAGGTTTTCAGGGAGAGGAATGGAATTCTAATTTGTAGTGTGTAGTAAAGAGAGGAAAGTGCAAATAGAAGAGGAAAATGATGTTAGAGGTGCTGATATGAGTAGGCTGAAAGTGAAGGAAACAAAGAGCAGAGCAACCAGGTTGAGGTGCTAAATTTTGATTAGAGTTGGCCAAAGGTTGGCTTCGTGCTAAGTTTAGAGAAAACATATTAAAACATTCTGCAAAGGATGACCTTAGAATTATGACAGCCTGGAAAGCCACAAGAAATAACTATGGCTAAGAGGTTTTTAACCTGGCACTGAGAGAAATTTTCAAGCCAGGCAGAGAAAGTCAGGAGAGTGTGTGAATAGAAAATGAGAACTCCCCTGCTGTATGGGAGGTGATACAAAGGAAATGTCCACAACCAAATTCCCATTAGTAAATGCAGCACCTCTGTGGGGACAGTGAAAGCACAGTGACATTTGCAGAGCTATTTCTATAAGAAAGAGGTGACAATGGAGTTCAGGAGTTAACAGTACTCCTGGTCCCTAAAATCAGCTCCTAGACTTGTTAGTCTCTGGCTCCTTGCTTCTCACACACAAGAGATGCGAAGATGCCGCACTGGTGTGGACCCCAGTTATACTGGAAGGAAATAACACATTTAGGAATCACACACTGAACATCTCCCAGCCAGAGCAAGGACAGCAATGCAGTCTAAAACCAGGGGACGTGAATACTAAGAAACAGAGAGCTTTTGGGCATACAAGGCTTTGCTCAGCTCTGATGCACATCTGGGAAGTTTCAAGTTCGCAGTTCTACACCTGTCTGTTTTTTCCAGACAAATTAGTTGGCCTAATACCATATATCACTTATGATTCTGAGGCCATCACAGCTGCAATAGAAGTACTCATAATGCTACTGGGAAAGAGTGTTTTGTTATGAGAAAGGCTTTGATCTATTCCACCAAGCCATAGGGTGAGATAAGTCACCGGGATAATTTTAAATACCAGTAAATACGGCAATTGAGCAGTAAATGTCTCAAACATCAGAATAATGTAGATGGTTGCAGCTGCCTGGCTGCTAAATCACAGGCAATTCTGGGCATTAACAGTCCCTGTGTAGGGATTTAGATAAATATTTCCCCAGCCCTTGCTAATCATGCTGTCACTTATAAATGAGCAGCCAGTTTACCTGCTGCCCTCTGCTAGAGAAGGTCTCCAGCCCTATAAACACTTGCCACCAGGTATTGTTACTGCTGTGAAAAACAGCATGAGTCAACAGGATGGTTCACAGCAAACAGTGAGCTGGACAGGGATGTCAGAAGGACTGGTAAAGTACCAACCAACCATCTCCGTTGTAAGGTTCTTAGCCAATGTAATTCTTTACTGGCATCAATATTGTCTTCTTCACTTCCTCACCAACACTCTTTCCTCCATCTGCCAACTAGCTTTATTGGTAGGAACAACTTGGGATTTTGTTTGTATTTTGCATCAGGATTTTAAAAGTTTGGATGTTCGGGCAGAAAAGGGACCATACACAGATGCATCCACCTAACACATACTTCTGGAGTTTTATACTTCACAGATTCTGCTTACTGTTTATCCACCTACATTCTCTTCTAAACTGTTATTTTCCGATGTGAGTTCATCCTCATGGGATCTCAGCTCCTTCATTTGTGTTGCTCTGAACTCTTTAGCAGCTACTATCACTGATATTTTAAAAAACACAAGCCAGTTTGCAATAAGCCCTGGCACTTCCTTTGGGTCATCAGTAAGCCATCAAACATGAACATCTGTTCTTTGGAACAGCCCCCTTACTGCAAGTTTGACAAGTTCCATGACATCTGTGGCCCACCAGGACTTGGACAAAGCCACCCTGTGTGATGGATGGTGCCTACATGTGCTCTTTTCATAGCTAGTGCATATCACCTAACTAGGAACCATACGTGGGATGCCTTATCCAGGGAAGGAAAGGCAAAGAACATACCAGCATTGTACATATTTCAGAGCAAAACCAGACACATTTGGGCAAATTGAGAAGTTACAGTGGGGTGTTAGCAGAACAGCAGCGGGTGCTTCAGAAGAAGAGGTGGGAACTCCTCAGGAAGTCCTGCTCGGCAGAGCAAGTTGGGCTCAGTGCCCTCCTGAAGTCCCTTGTAATGAAATCTGATGGAGAGCAAGAGTGCCAGCTCCATCCCTGGGCAAAGGGGATGCAACCTGCAGAAAGGCAGGGTCAGAAATATTTCATGTGCATTGCTCCTTTGATTCACAATGATTTTGTGGACCCGTGTAATATCACTGTCAAATCTTCCCGTGGGCCTGGATCAGACCCTAATCCCTTTGAAAGCTGTACCTTGCCTCGCCTTGCCTGACAAGACCCTACCTTCACTTGCCTGTCAGTTAAACTAGAAGATCTTAGCATTCTTTTCCAACCTTAATCATTCCATGACCCTCTGCAGTTCATCCCCAGATCTGTATTTTCCCCGCAGCCACGAACTGCATGAGACCAATGTTCTAAAAATATAAAGTATCTACACATTCTGCTCAATCTTTGAGAACAATGTAAAACCATTTCGGCTAAGAATGAACTGATCACCTCAGTACCTGCATGGGCCACAGATCTTTTTCTCTTCCCAACAAACTCTGAACTGAGCAGAGTAATGGACTTGTAGCACATCCAGGTACTTCTGGTGCACTAATTATGCTTTTCACCTTCTCACCCTGCACCAGTACAAAAAATACCTTCAAGTGCAGCACGGAGGAAAGGCAGACTCAACCCATCTCATCCAGCTGCTTTTCTCTGAGAATGACAGAGCTGAGAAACTCTTCTGAGGCAACAACAGTAGTAAATGTCCTACTGTGAATGAAGCCATAGAAAGGTTGGAAGGGATCTTAAAGATCATCTTGTTCTTGATCTCTGCCACTGGCAGGTTTGCCATCTTCTAGAATCGGCTGCCCAGAGCCCATCCATGGCCTTAAGCACCTCCAGGGATGGGGCAACCACAGCTCTCTGGGCAGCAGTTCCAGGACCTCACCACCCTCCCAATAATAAATCTCTGCTCTTTTAATTGAAAGCCATTTCCCCTCGTCCCATCACTATCAGACCTCCTGCTTGTAATCTCTCTTCAAGTACCAGAAGGTTGCAATGAGGTCTCCCCTGTGCCTCCTCCAAGCTGAATAAGCCCAGCTCCCCCAGACTCGCTTTGTAAGAGAGGTGCTCCAGCCCTCTGATCTTCTTCATCGCCCACCTCTAACAGCTCTGAGGCAGCCCTGTAGGGCTCCTTACAGGGTGAGCTTTGGCAGTGCTTTACCCTGTATAGTGACACTTGACCCTGTAGAAAGGCTAAAGGTTCAGCTACACAGCCTTGGGCTCAGCAACCTCTGTGCTTGGGAACAGATCTAAAGCCTTTCCAAATCTGCTTCCCTATACCAGTCACGTTTGGGCTGGCTGTGACGTATGTCCTTCTGCATATTCTCCTCCACACAGATTCCTTTTAAAAGGCTTATAGGGGAAAAAAAAAAAACTTAAAAAATGAAGCTATTGATTTTAAAAATTAGCATTTCCCCCTGAGAGCCCCAGAGGTGGCTCACCAGTGCCAAGCAGCAGCAGAGTGGGCACAGGGAGGTTTTAAATCAAGGCAAAAAGGCAGGACATAATGCTTCCAATTTACTTCCTTAAAATGAAAGGTGCAAGCTAAAAAGCCATGAATAAGCACTACTGAACACTGCAGCCACCAAAAAGGCATTTTTAAGCCACCCCCTTTCCTCCTTTATCTTGTCAAGAGACTGTATTTTCATTGTGTTTGCATGGTAATTTAAATCATGGCAGAGCTCAGAGCATACAGCGTAATTGTAAGTCAGCGAGGGTTTGAATGTCATCACTGCTGTGCAAATAACATCATCAGCTCTTCAGCTGTGTCAGTAGCATTGCAATTATGTAAGCAACTATTATTTCCATCCCTGATATGCCATATTAGGACTTATTTGGGGTGCTGGAGCTGACAGGTATTCTGTAAACACGAGAAGCACATGCCAGAACTGAGCTGTGAAGAAGCACCAGTGCACTCTGGGCTCAGGGGGTGTCCCCAGTGCTGGATGGCCCTAATGGAGCAGTGGGACATCACTCGTTCCCTGGTACCTCCCACTTCCCTTCCTCTTAACACCTTTCATGCTCTCTTAGACACAAGCCCTCCCCCCAACATCTAATGGGTTCCTTATAATCACAGAGGAAAGTCACAGAGACATTTTAATTCGGTCTGTTGCAGAACAGCCTTGGGGGTTTGGTTGTTTGTAGAATGGCTGAGTCCTCAGACCAGAGCTTGGCACGGAGTGATTTGTCTTTCTCAGCGTTCCTGCCTGCTCCTGGCAGATCAGTGATGGCCTGAGCTTTTATTTCAGCTCCTTAAGAATGAGCCCAGCATAACGATGCCTTCCCCTAATCCACTGTGCTCACACATCACAGCAGAGCCAGCCCTGACCTTGGAGTGCTCCCATTGCAAGGGCCTCACAGCACTAAAGGAGCAAACAACAAGCAAACAAGCACGTGCCCACCAGATTCTTCTGTAGGCTCCATAGGGAGGAGGAGGCAGAGCTCCTGAGCACCCCAAGGGGCAGAAGCAACTGTCCACAAGCTCCTCTGCTTGCTTAGCTTGCTCCCCACTGCATGCATGCCCCTCGTATCAGGGCTAAGGAACACCTTCACAGCAGCTCAATATAGGAAGAAACACAACACTGAGCCCTACTCAGATTAATTTGCAGCCAACGCTCAGCATTGTGACTAACAACACAAAGCTCCACCAAATGTGTGTCAGGATGACAGATTAGGACTTTTTTTTTTTAAGATTACAGCTTAAAATGCAATTGGAAGATTGATTCTTAGATCCCCACATTATATAAGTTCTGAGTGTAACTGAGTGCAAAGGGAGAGGGGTCTCATCTTCACCATACAGAAACAGTGCACATTGCAGCAGCCAACGAAGAGCTTGAATGGAGAGAGATAGCCAGGAAGTTATGAACAGCACCTATTTACAGAATACCTGCACACAGTACTATTAATGTGCATTTTTTACTATGGACATTCATTTTCGGTTTTGAAGACACCCCTGCAAGCTATTTGAATACTCTCTTTATTAGAATAATTATGTTTTTATTTGCGGGGGACAGGGAGGTCATCTCTCCTTTTACAGTGTTCTCCAGTGAATTATATTTCATGGGAAAACATATTTATTCAGAACTTCATTTTGATTTAATAGAAAAATTGTTCGTGCCATGGCACTGCAGAATACTCATTTTTCTCCATGTGTTGATTTTTGGCATATAAATGCCAGAAGCCTCTGTTCTCTTCCCTTATCAAGAAAGACTTGCCTGAGATTAATTTCCTCATCATCCTTTCCTTTTAAAGTGGCTGTTTTTCAATGCCATTTAAAGACAGAGTTGTGATAAATTCCCACATTCAATGTGCAGATTTCAATGAAAGAAGTCTATTCCACAGTAGTGAAGTAATTGAAATCCAAATGGAAAGGGACAAAAAAAAAAAAATGTATGAAATCACGTACCGTTCCTCCAGCCAATTGTACGGGGGTGCCTTCACGTGTTTTTTAATTTCTAATGACAATTAGCTCTGAAATAAACTAATTGCAAAAGTTTCTGACACTTTTCCATAGGGGAAGGGACATGGTTCTAACACTTCTTTGTAATTGCAGATTGCAATAATTGTAGACTTCATATACCAAACGGAGGACAGTTACTTGAAGAACAAAAAGCGGAGAGCAGCGAAGAGGGAGAGGAGGAAAATGAAGAAGCTTCAAAGTACAGAGCAACATCAGAGCCTGGGAAGTACAAAGCTGTCCCTCATCAGCCCTAAAGACATGGCCACACAGCCAACAAGAGAATTAGCACCGTAGATATCTGATGGATAGGTCAGCCCAAGCCACCTCTTCACTTAATGAGCCTTTCCCTCACTGTGGGGTACCTGGAGCAAGACACTCCTGCACTTCATTAGCCTTAACCAGCTGGAATAAACGTCCAGGCAAGGCTCAGTTCAAATAGCCTTATTTAAACAGTAACACCCAGCCGAGCGTTTTTCTCTCTACATATGTGAGGAAAAAGCTGGGGAGGGAGTCCAGTGGTTTGCACACATGCTTGGATGCAGCTGCAGAACGCTGGCTGGGGTTACAGCTCAGCTATCTGCTCGTTCAGCTGGGCACATCTGAGCAAAGGAAGAGAGCCCAACGTCACCCCTTGGTTGAAGACATGGAGTCCTTCGCTCTGCTCCGTGTGCTAAGGATGAATTTTCCTCCATTAGACAATAAAATTTAACTTTTACTTTATTTTATTAAAAGACTCACTTTTCAATAGGGATCGCCTTATCAGATGATGTTCAGCAGCATCCTGCAGTGATGCACACAGCCTCTCCTCAGGCTGGCATTTCCTTTTCATTTGCAGTGTTTACTTTGTAAGAAAAAAACCTCACTCTATCAAAATGGGATTCAGTTCCTTACACGTTCTTGTTCAAAAGTGACTTCAAAAGGCAGAAAGGAGGAATCCACTCGCCAGCACTCAGGCTTGATTAGAAATCCAGGACCTGAAAGGTATTTAATCACTTAATTAACCACTTAATGATCACAGATAAGAGTTTAAAACCTGCAGATTTTCAGCTGCCACAGACCATTTTCCTCAGCTCTCATAAATGAGTTTTAAAAACTAAGAAAGGACCAGCACAATCTCTGATGCTCCTTTGTTCACTACCAACAGGGTAAGCAAAAAACCTGAGAAAATCTGAGCTAGTTTAAGCTCCTTAAACATGTGGGACACAGAAATGAAGAGTTATTGCCCTTCGGAGACAGCATTATTTTGCTATGGAGTTGGTTTTGTCAGATGAAGTTTTATGACACGTAGTGGCAATCATCCATCTTTGATGAGCAGACACACACTAAATCAGAAAGACTGCTCCCCACGGATCATCAAGTCACAGTCAACACAGAGTTTGGTAAATCATGAGGCTCTTAAGCAAATATTCTTAATTTGATGTAATCCAGCTTACTATTCTGCAATATTTTATGCAAAATCATGCATTTTTACTTAGAATGGTGACAAAGAATGAAGTGCAATGAAAACTGGTTGTCTTTGTGAGGGGCTTTGTGAGAACCCCAGACCTGAGACACAGTGCAGCATTTCCCTTTCAGATAGCTGATAGTCAGGTAGGGCAGGAAAAAAGGTGTTGCAGAACAATTCATCACTGAGAGAGGGAGAAGCCATTGCCCAAATCAATCTGCAAGGTGTCTGAAACATCTGGGCCAACATCTGGCTACAGAGCCCTTTAGCCTCCAGAAAGCCACAGACTAACACAGTTGTCAAAAGAAATCAACTGTGAAACAACACGAAAGAAATATGAAAGAAGCCACTGTTGTGGAGAAGGGGGTTGCTGCTTTCCAGAAAAGCCACACTGAGGCCCAAGCCCAAATCTGCACGCAAGGCTTTTACTCAAGCACACGAGTAAGACCATTCCCCAGGAGCTCCACTTTCAGGTCACTTCTGTTCCAAAGGCTAGTTTCCAAATGAACGATGGGCATTTGTTTTCCTCCATCACATCCTTTTTTGGGTCACAAAGATGATTTATCTGTCAACAGCTACGTTCAGTGGCCCCAGGCAATTTTTGTCATCCATTCAATGGAACACAAAGAACACAGTACCAATTTAACGAGGAAAAAAAAAAAAAAGCATAAATATACTCTCCAAAATCTGCCTCATAAGTCTTTCACTTGCTGTTGCAATCAACACCTTGTAAATGCCAGAGTTTGTGCACCAAGCTCTAGAAGGGACAGTGAACACAAGCAGAGTGAAATCCTCCACGTATGGGGGAGTTCACTGTTTGGCTGTAGCCCTGTGACTCACAGGTCAGTCTTACACATTTTTCGCTTTCACTGTTCATGAGGTCTCTTTGGTCAAAGGGGTGCTCAGCTAAAAAACAGAAACAAATTAAATATACCACCAGTGGAAGACAACACCATTGGGTTGGACCAAACTAGAAGACACATGAATGGCACTCCCTGCTAGGCCTTACGTTAGCAGTCTGCTGTTGCTTCTCTCCCTTTGTAGTCAATCAGAAGGAGAACATAAAACAATTTTGAGCACCTCGGCCACGCTCCTGCCTCTGCTAGTGTCTGCCTCCAACTCCATGCCATGCCAAAAATGAAGGACAACACAACACTGGTGTCAATTTTTCCTTGGAAGTTGAACCTACAGACTGCAAACTCCTGAGAACAAGGAACACCTTACAGCCCTGTCTAGATCTTCCCTCTAGAAATTACCAGATAACACCAGTAAACCAAGCACCATTCAAGAAGAAGTATAACACTAAGAAATCTATACATCACTTGTTTAGCAATACAGAAGACACAGGAGAAGTATCAGGCACCAGACTACTTCCAAGACACAGAGCACAGCTAAAATTAGAAGGCAGATAGATATACACATACAGCACTGTACTTGCAGCCTAACTGAGGATCATGCAAAGGCAACTTGTTCCTTATTCAGGGTCTAGATGCGATCGTACAGCTTTAATCCCAAAGGACAGAACAACAGCAGGCTGCAGTTTTACATTTGCCCGACTGAACTACAATCGTTGTCACAAGAGCCAATTTCACGTTGGCTGTTTCTTGCTCTTGTTGCAATTCATCACGAGAAGACATGAGATCTAAGATACCTCAGCCAGGCTCAGCCCATGAATAATACAGCACATCGCTTCAACCTTTTCAGTTTGCTTTGTAGCGCGATTGGCCAACCATTGCTGTCCTCCTCTGTTAACCACCCCATTAACCTGAGAGGAAAAGGTGGAAGGGACGGACAATTAGCCCGCAGAATACTGAAAAGGTTAACACTGAGGCACACGGCCCTGGCTTTCTTCAGCTTTAATGGTATTAAGATTCTTTCCCTTCCTTTTTCAAAGCCTGCAGTGAAGAAAAAATAAGAAACCGCACAAGATGAACCTTTGTTCTCATTTCAGATTATAATCATGTAGTTCTTTTCAGATGTCACACTTGGACGATTCTAGTTTATGCGTGAATAAACTGAGAAGAATGTTTATTTTTACCCCTCTCAATATGGAGAATATTCAATTAGAGCAGTGAACTTTTGCTTTGAAGCTGGTCATTTTTGAGCAAAGGGAAATGGGAGATAAAACAGCTCCACATGGCCGCCTGCCTCCAGAAGGTCCCAACCGCGCTGCTGAGTGGGATGGGGATCCTCAGCAAGAGGGAACGGGGAATTGCCCCACGTGGGGGCTGCCCCCAGGATTCCCTTGGTCTGCCAGGGTGGGCAGACCTCACATTTCCCAGGTACATCCAGAAAATAAGGCACAGCGTGTCCTGGGGAAGTCTTGGAAGCGCCAGGTGAAAGCAGCTGTCCCACTTCCCAAAGCTTCCCATACACCTTTGCAAAAAAATCTTGCAACTTTTGTTTGGAAGATCACGCTATTACAAACAACAACTGCATGCATCAGCATCAGAAAATGTTTGCAGAAGCCTTGCAGCCCAAAAAGCCAATTTCAACATATCACATCACTTGCAAAGCTTTCCTCAGGGTGACCCTGCTGCGCCAGCCATGTTGACATGGGATCCTCCTCTTTGCACAGATACTACTTTGAGTTGCCAGTAATAGCAGTGATCCTAAATACCACTGGTGTGGGAAGTAGGGCAAAGAGGAGGGGATGTTTCCACTACCCATCAAAACTCCATGGCTTACATTTAGTACAGTTACAGGCTTGCAATAACACTGAGGCTTTCATTATTATCTCATAGTAATAATATAATCACTGCTTTGCTTAAGGAGAAGAGCGATATTCAGACAGGAAGAATCACTAACAAAGAAAAGAATGCTTTAAATTTTAAAAATGACTTTTGTGGTTTCTCTCTGTAATACATTTTAAGTCCGGAAGGGACCATTATGATCACCTACACCTACAACAATTTTTACACTTCTTGATCTATGGGATCTCCAGTAACGTACCACTTTTTAGCATTACTCTTTTGCATTATCTTTGTAAAACTTTCACAAACTATGTATAGAAATAGACACACACTTTGGGACATACCCCAAACTAAGAGATTAAAGGAGCACAATTTCCCTTCAGGGAAACAGTGATTCCTTTTAGGATAAAAGCTTTATGATATATTTGGAACAACGTTAGTGACAGAAATCAGCACAAAGAAAAGTTTATCAGGCTGAAGGTACCTTCAATGCATTGATTTGAAATTACCTGTAGCATCTTTAATGAGCCCTTAGTTAAAATCCTTCTTGGGTTTATGTCTTGAAGAGAACTAAGCATTTCAGCATTTAGTGAGAAAAGCGATAGCAGAGCTTGCTGGTTTACTGCCTGTCCATTACTCTACCCACTGCCACTCAGAACTAAAGGGAAAACATCACTGCAGGATGATCCCATTCTCTACAGCTCGTTTTTACAGTTCGCTATCACAGGTTAAAACACATCACTGATTAGCAGAGCAGTAATACTGTCAAGAAGCAGATTAAATTCTGGCCCCTTGAAAAGACAAATGAAGAGAAAGAAAAAGAAAGACAATTCATCAACACATTTGTTCCAGTGTTTGGGTGACCCAGAGAGTGCCTATGGCAGTGAATGAATTGTCCCCTACTGCAGATAAAGGACTAAAACACTCATTGTTCTGTGTGCTCCTAAATGAGGGCTTGGGCGACCTGTAAGAGAATGGAGTGCCAGGAAACATGCTGAGTTGTTATACTGTCTTCAACAGCTTCCCTCCAAAGCCTCTTTTACAAGCAACACAGCAGTAACTTTATTTTTGAAATATATTTATCCTCCACCATTGTTAAATGCACCCTAAGGATCTTTGTCTTCCAGAGGGATGAGACCATCAGCTTCCACATATCAACAAACAAGAAGGGAAAGCTTTTTTGGTAGGACAGAGAGCATCGCTTGTTATGGGGGTAAAAGCTGGAGGTGCAAAGAACCACATTCAGAACCACATTCTGCCATTTAATTAGTAATCAGCAACGATCTGTCAGTCAGAACTACTGTAATTCATGAACTGTTAAGTCAAAGCAGAAACGGCAAGTAATTAGACTGTCTCCATTAGAGCTTCACTAGCACTCACTCATACAGCAAGGGTTTCAATCTGAGGGAGAAATGGATGTGCAAAGCTCTTTAATATATTCAGCTTTTTAATTAGCAATCAGTGCTGATTTGCCAGCCATATCCAACTCTAACGCATAAGCCACTGAAACACAGGGAAAAGACAGATTTTCAGAATCAGTTACGCTTATATTTACATCCTCTCCAGGCTGAAGCTCAGAAGAAACTACTGAAATATCATCATTGCCACCACAGAGCAATAAGAGTCTACACTCCAAGGTAGCCAACAAGTTCCTGTCTGGGTGAAGACAGAGGCTGAATATTTATGACCACATCAGTGCTGAGAGGTAGTCAGCATCTCCCAGCACTAACAAACAAGCATTACCATTTTTAACTGTAAGTGAAACAAAACCTGCAAGAGCTCTGGTAACACAATTTATATTCCAGTCGATCCCATTTTAGAAGAATCCATAAACAGATTGATGGTACGCTTACCAGGCTGCTGCACTGTCCTCGATCTCTGGATGAAGAAAGGGAAAGCAGTAGTGGAAAAGAGATGGGAAGAAGTCATCCTCGGTCTGATCCTCACAGGTGACGGTGTGTAACACAGTGGAAAGCACAGCAACGACAGCAGCACAGTCCTAGGCCGCAGCACAGTCCTAGGCCGCAGCACAGTCCTAGGCCGCAGCA